>NC_049217.1:16329095-16434095 GCF_013347855.1 Anguilla anguilla
ATTGTATTGTTGTGTTATATTTCAACAGCAAATTTCAACATATCCCCAAGCATTTCCTCTTCTAATATCTGTCATAAAGATGCCCAATGCTTCAGACAAAATAATGATATTAAAATGAGGTGCGATCAGCAAAATTAAGGAAATCATTTAGTTTGGCATGTAAGCTAGACAAGTAGGCTGCACAGTTTCACACTGGCATGAAGCGTCAAGAGAAAAAACACAGGAGCTGAGCTGCACAGTCATTGTGACAGAGGATGTGACCGTGTGCACACTCTCTCAGTGTCAGTACTGTGCAAAGTCTCACCCTCTCTCTGTGTGTCAGTACTGTGCACAGTCTCACTCTCTCTCTCTGTGTCAGTACTGTGCAGAGTCTCACCCTCTCTCAGTGTCAGTACTGTGCACAGTCTGACTCTCGGTGTGTGTCAGTACTGTACACAGTCTCACCCCCTCTCAGTGTCAGTACTGAGCAGTCTCACCCTCTCCTTGTGTGTCAGTACTATGCAGTCTCACCCTCTCTCTGTGTCAGTACTGTGCACAGCCTCACCCTCTCTTTGTGTGTCAGTACTGTGCACAGTCTCACTCTGTGTGTGTCAGTACTGTGCACAGTCACAACCTCTCTCAGTGTCAGTACTGTGCACAGTCTCACCCTCTCTCTGTGTCAGTACTGTGCACAGCCTCACCCTCTCTTTGTGTGTCAGTACTGTGCACAGTCTCACCCTCTCTGTGTGACAGTACTGTGGACAGTTCCACCCCCCGCCCCCCCCCACCCTCCCCAGCCCCCCCTCAGCATCAGTGCTGTGCACAGCCTCAGTTTCTCTTGTGTGTCAGTACTGTGCAGGATCAGAGTAATTTTTTCTCTCTCAGTGTGTGCACAGCCTACCCTATTGCCATGACAACCAGTTCATTAATGGAGCAAGCTGCTGGTTGCCATAGAAACATCTTGGGAAGAACACTATCACATTGTGTGTGTGTGTGTGTGTGTATGAAAATATCACAAAGAGAAACACAGAGGTAAAAGTGGGAAGAGATGGTCTATACACGAGAAGAGAAGAGAAGAGAAGCAGAGGAAGAGTGGAAGGCGGAGAAGGGAGCTAGACTGAAGGTGTGTGTATGATTGGAGCAAATGTGTACATACATATAAAGGCCAAAGATTCACACTCACAGACATGCACACATGCTCAGACTTACACACATACTGACACTCACCCTCACACACACAGACACACACACTCAGGCATGCACGCACATGCATGCACACATGCACATACACACATGCACACACATGCATGCACACATGCACATACACACACGCATACACGCATGCACACACAGACACATTCATGAGTGCACACACACACATACACACACACACACATGCACACGCACATACATGCACACACACACATGCACACCAAAACACACACACATACACACCGAAACACACACACACACACACACACACATACACAGAAACACTTGCACACCACTCATTGACTGCATGAAAATCAGAGCTGATTCTGAGGGGGCGGCATTAAGAAATTAAAGCAGTACCAAAAAAAAAAAAAGAAGAGAATTCATCAAAAATGTTTTTATCACTACAGTATAATTCTTATTGAAATATGCAGCAAGAATTACATTTTCCATTGTGAACGAGTCCTATGTGACTGGGGGGAAAGATACTGTCAGCCGCGGATATGTTTTAATAAACATCACAGCCATGAGCAGAGAGAGAAAAAAAGAGAGAGAGAGAGAAAGAAAGAGAGGGACTGAGATTAACTCTGCTGTTCGCTCTCCCACTCTCTCTCCCTCTCCTTTCCCCTGCACGTACTCAGGAGGGCTTATAATGGCATAAGCGCTGGACGCGTTCGCCAAAGTGCGTCCATTGATAAAAATAAAAAAACGGGCGGAGGAGGGGCTGCGATGCGGTGCATGCTGGGAAATCGCTCCCCGCTTTCGCTCGGCTCGCAGTGCCCGAGCTCGTGTGGGCTCCCTCCCTCCCTCCATCCCTCCTTCTCTCTCTCTCTCTCTCTCTCTCCCTCCATAGCTCCATCTCTCTCCTTCCACCCCTTCCTCCCTCTCGCCCTCCCTCACACTTTCTCTCTCTCTCTTCCGGCCTCTCTCTCTCTCTTCCCTCTGTGCCTGTCCCTCTCTCTCTCTCTCCCCCTCCCTCCATAGCTCGCTCTCTCTCTCCTTCCATCCCTTCCTCCCTCCCTCTCGCCCTCCCTCTCACTTTCTCTCTCTGCCTCTCTCTTTCCCTCCTTGCCTGTCCCTCTCTCTCTCTCTTTCCCTCCCTGACAGTTCCTTTCTCTCTCTCTCTCTCCATCCCTGCCTGTCCCTCTGACTCTCTCTCTCTTTCCCTCCCTGCCAGTTCCTCTCTCTCCCTCTCTCTCTCCATCCCTCCAGCCATTTTCCGCAGGGCTCAGCTCCAAGGGGAAGAAAAGCCTTTAATGAGGTCTGCTGGGACATCACCTCCTTTTGCTCCCCCCCCCCCCCCCATCTCCATTGCCTCTCTTTCTCTGACTCCCCCTCCCCCCCCAACATTTTTTCACCCTGCTCTGCCTTTTGGGCAGCCATGGGTGGCTGTGCATCCGTAACCACACTTTTACCCTCCCCCCCCACACCCCCCATAACCACACTTTGACCCCCCCCCCACCCCCATAACCATATTTTTACCCTTTCCCACCCATACCCACACTTTCACTATTCACAGCCACACTTTCACTACCCATAGCCACACTTTTACCCTCCCCCCCCACACCCCCCATAACCACACTTTTACCCCCCCCACCCCCATAACCACACTTTTACCCCCCCACACCCCCCATAACCACACTTTTACCCCCCCCCACCCCCATAACCACACTTTTACCCCCCCCCACCCCCATAACCACACTTTCACTATCCATAGCCACACTTTCACACCCATAGCCACACTTTCACTATCTATACCCACACTTTCACTATCCATAGCCACACTTTCGCTACCCATAGCCACACTTTCACTATCCATACCCACACTTTCACTACCCATAGCCACACTTTCACTATCCATAGCCACACTTTCACTATCCATACCCACACTTTCACTACCCACAGCCACACTTTCGCCCTTTCCCCATAGCCACATTGTCCCAACACTACAAGCGACTCCTGCGGTCTCTGAACTGCGATGATCAGCCAGTCCTACCTGCCCATCTGGGAACAGGGCTTACTGTATCAGAGATAGGAACCACACGGACGCGCCCACTTAGACACTGACCCGATTCTCACACCACCGTTCATGAAAGCATATGTGTGTGTGTGTGTGTAGGTGAGCATGTATGTGTGTGCGTGTGTGTGCTTGTATGTGTATGTGTGTGTGTGTGTGTGTGTGTATGTCTGCATGTGTGTATGTGTGTGCTTGTATGAGTATGTGTGTGTGCGTGTGCGTATGTGTGTGTGCTTGTATGTGTATGTGTGTGTGTATGTGTGCACATGTACAAGGGTGAGCTCCATCCCCATTCACCACTGGAATCCCTTTCCCCGTGGTCCACAGCATTTGGGTTACCCGGCTGCCCACCCTCCCCGATCTCATTAAAACACAATTAGGCAGAAACGAGCACTTAGCCAGGGCCAATAAGCTGACATGTAGAGCAGGCTTAAAGCAGGGGGATTACAGGGGTGGAGAGAGGATTCCTCTCCACACTACACCACCTCTCTCTCAGTATCCTGCTGCATCCTCTGTGCACCCTGCTCTTTCCAAATTAAATCTGATATCAGGCAGTAATTAAAAATCACTGCCCACAAGTTATGAACGACAGAGATATGCAAACACACACACACACACACAAATACGCATGCACACACAGACTGTACCTCTACACACACACACACACACACGCGCACACACACAAACTGCACCTCTACACACACACGCACACAAACACATGCATGCACGCACGCACACACACACAGAACACACAGAGGAATAGCGTTTACAAGTCTAATAATAACAGAAGTTTAAATATACAAGAGAAACACAGCCACGTATGTCCCTTCCCTTTGTGTACACAGAGCCCTTAATCCTGCAGTGTTACACCTACAAGGAATGCACTCACTGGCAACGTTTCTACTTCAAAAGCTGCTTCTGCATCAAATATATTGACGTCTCACTTTCAGCTGTTAGGAAAGAACAGCGACCATATTTCCTAGCAAACACACGGCAGAACGCACAGTAAGTCTGCGTACGCGTAGTCACTGGGATTAGGACCAAACTCCTCAGACAGCGAGAGACTAGCAGCTGTGCAGTGGGCACATCTGCATGTCTGAGTCACGTCCGTCTCAGGGAAGAATACGCAGGCACAGCTGTTAACAACTTCACAGTTTCAACACCGAGCATTTCATTTCATACACGGTAAAAACATCCAGCCCTAATTTAACCCCGACAGAGAACACAAGTCCAATAAAGGGATTAGAGTAGGACCATGTGTACTCTCTAAGAGTTGATTTAACATTGAACATTTACTATGTACTTTTTTTTTACCCCTCTGGGTGTGAATAATTGCTTTATGGTAGTCACCAACTTAGGTTACAAAGTGTATGTAAGAAATATATTGAAACTGGAATGTAAGAAAAAATATACAACATATATTAGATTAAATACAAAAAAGAAATTAGGCATTGCTCTTACACTCTTATGCCTTCTTTAAAAAAGTGCATAAAGAGTACATGAAAATAGAGAGTCTTGGAAACTAAGCAAGGGCCAGCATCTTTTGATTTTACATCCATGTGTGTTTGAATTAACAGAAAGAATCAATGTTAAGAGAGGGACCTAAAGTTTGGAGGTTGACTTAGCCTCACGCCAGTCATACTAGCATAAGTAATTTTCTTAAAATGCTAGGATTTGTTTTATTACCTGACTAGATCTACTTTCTGTGAAGCGTTGTCAGACTTTCCCGACACAAAAACACCATTGTAAAAAATGACATTGTAAAAGCTCATCTTGATTTCAAGAACATCAAGCAATGCTTTGAAGAAACGGCTTTCAACAGATGAAAAAGAGCTTTTGTTGTTTATAGAAAACACCTTAGCCGTCATTCCTTAAGCAATGCGATTCAGTGAACCTGCCGTGAGATTATTAATGCCCCCTGAGGAAAAAACACAGGTGTAATCCCCCCCCCCACCTTCCCCTTCCCCTTCCCCTAAACAATAAGAATCTTTTCATCCAGCTTTCTTTAGAGAGTCACCGAATTTTACACGTACAAGCGTGATCACACCTTTTCTCTGTGCGAATAGGCAGTGCCAGCTTCTGGTTTGGACCGAATCTCAGAAAAGGCCATTTTTTTTCGTTTGCGGTGGAGAGTTGTATTTTCACTGGCTGATGGGAGGGGGGCGGGGGGGGGGCGATTGTCCTGCTGTTGATGTTTCTCTTACGGTTAGCTGTCGGCTTAGGCTCACCGCTCCATTTAAAAATCCCTGCCGCGTTTGATCTCAGGGTCATCCAGAGTGTGCTGCATTCAAGCCCGTCACAGCGGTAAGAGCTTTTTAAGTGTGTAAGCATATCTCAGTGTGCACCCCAACCCCCCCCCCCCCCCCCCAGCTCTGGGAACACTGTGATAAAGTGGGCGGGGCCTCTCAGAAAAGAGCCGGCGAGCTCATCTGTAGTTATTAGCTCAGGTTCAATTATCCGCCGGCCCAGAGGAAGACATCAGCGAAGGCCAGCGGTGAGCTGGAAGAACATGCTTTATGAGGACCCCAATTCCCACAATGCATTATTTTTAAGTGCAAAGTAAAACGGGCAAGCAACGATGACTCATCTTGACCGCAAATTCCAGCCACAGTCAAGAGAAGCCCGTTTTATCAACGAACAGAAGCGACTCGAAACTCTACTAAGTGACCTCACTGGCATTTCAGTACATGTACTTGCATGTCACCACACTCGAGTTCATTCAGCGCAATTCAATTTTATTTGAATGCACTTTTTTTACAAAGCCGTTGTCAAAAACATGCTTTGCAGAAAAATAGGAAATAGGGGAACTAGGAAAGACTGAGCCTGAACACCCCTGACAAAACCAGCAATTGAGGCAAAAATGCAACAGTGGGAAGAAAAAAAAACACTCAAGACTATGTTGAGAAAAACTCCCCAGTGGGAAGAAATCTCAGGAGGAACCCGGCTATAGAGAGGGGGAGCCCAGGCTGCTTGCAGTAGTTTCATTTAAGCTAACGGGCTAATGGCATTTCTTCTCTAAAGATACACGCTTTCACACGCTTTGCGGTCACGGTCGTTTATGACGTGTCATTGGTGCGCGCCTTCTAAGGAGGCCAATGTGGCCCAAGGGCTTTAGAGAGAGGCAGCGTAATTAGCCTAGCCGACTGACGTCGTTTACGTTTCCCGACTTCCTGTGTCATCACAGAGAACGCGTCCGCTGAGCTTCGGCTTGAGATGTAGTACGCGGACCAGTCCGATATGCCTACTAATTTACAGGACACAACCTCGCTTGAACTAAGGAAAAGTCTGCCTAATTCTCAGAGAACGCCCACCATTAATCTGATACCACTTACACTCACTGGCTCACTAATTTTCGTGATGTGAGGTAAGTCTCGGAAAACCCAGGTGGTCAGCTCCCGACGGAGCTCCAGACGGTTTTTTTTGGAGCAGTGCGTACCGTAGCGCCGATTAGCGCACCGGGGTATCGACAGCTTCTCAACCAGACGTCAGTCAGTTTCTCAGAGGCCGGTTTGTAGTAGTGGCTCCTGTTGCCAGGGCCATCTTTACCCCAGTGGAGTACAAGAGCAGCCGCCACCAGGGGCCCCTCACTTTAGGAAGCACAGACTGGCCCCAAAGTGAGAATGAGAGCGCTATGAATAAAATTCAAATGCTTAAAGTCAGACTTAATGATATGGCATTGTATGCATTACCGCTGTTTCACTTTCTTTTGTCTATTTGACATGCCGTAGTAGCGGGATGTCGCCATGAAAAAAAAGTGTCCACACCACCATATGCAGTAGTGCTGTTCCAAACTGAAAAAACAAATCTTTTTGAACGATTCATTTTAAAATTCAGTACAAACCCAACCGCCAATGTTATGTACTGTACATAAATTTCAACTCCTGGACTGATTCAGTTCGCCAAATTAGTTGTACTCCCTCCCCCTTATCACCCCTATTGGTCAGCACGCTACCCTAACTAGGTCACATCTCCCCTGTGCTCCATAATGACAAGGCTATTCACAAAATTACCAAAGGGTAAGCATCAGGCATACAAACAATCACTAAACAAACAGATTTTTCTCATATTGAGCACTTGAGTAATTGCAAATACGCCTACTATTTATGTCATTAAATCGATGATACAAAATCGCTTGTGTAGACTGTGCTGGAAAGCAAACGCGTCAGACCGGGCTTTTGTTTCACTCAATTTGTTCATTGACTGAAAGTTCTCAAAGGAATGACTCGTACGAAATGTGCCGTACGGACTGAATGTACTGAAAGACTCGACGAACGGAATGTACCGATTGCACTCAATGAACTGAAAGATTCAAGTTGTAGGAAAATTTGAAAACTAGCCAACTGAAAGAGAAGGTCGCTGAGTGTGTGCAAGCAGCAGCGACACAAACATAAACAGGAAACGTTATGTTGGGAAAAATAAATGTTTAGGATTTTGAAAATAAATGTCACAAAGATGTTTATAATGGCATTGGCACACGCCAGCACGACATCCCTGGAAGGGAGATGCGGAAGTTCCGGGAAACAGCTGTTGGTTGCCCCGTGGAGAGAGAGCGCACCTTACACCGGCACGAAAACAAATTATCAAACACCTTCACCCACCCCCCTCTCAGGTTCCAGGCAAAATCTATAAACTAAGACAACAAACTAAAATAATGAAGAGAAAAGAAAGCAAAACTGAGCGCCAGCCTTTCGGCTCACCGTTCGTAGCTGGCCCGCTTTTCAGCTGACCGGCTCCTCCAGCTTTTCAGCGGTGGTTTACTTTCGTTTTGTGTGCTTGAACAAAAACTCCAAAATAAATGCCCTCTTGGTGGGTCCCGAACTGTGCAGAGCAACACACCTTTAAATCACCTGAGCTGATTAGTTAACGCAACCCAGGTGCGTGCGCTCTCTCCACCAGCCGGCGCAGCCGAGACCGAACGCCACAGACACTAATGACAATGTTGATGATAATTTTTTAAACAGTGTTATGAGGACATATCCCCCTCATTTGGTAAAAAAACAAATTAGCATATGGGCTATTTCTCTATAAAAATAAAAAAAACCCAATGGAGGCAGCCTAGCAGGCCATTATTTTGCTTGTCCTTAGAAACAGAATTGTCCTTAATTACCTAATATGAAATAATTGAATATGACTAATTTGTAGCAGTTACTAGAAATGTTCAAGTGTTACAGTATTAGAGTGCACTTAGCAGTAGCTTCTGTGTAGACAGTTATTTAACTAAGGGTGAATTCACACCATGTCTTCATGAGTTTGCTGTGGGTGCAAAAGACCCCTTTGCATTGTGCTAAATAAAGACACGCATTTATTTTTAACGATGCAATAATTAAGTGGGAAAAGACAACCACAGTCTCGCCCATTGTATCGAGCATCTACATCTTGCTACAAGCTGCAAGTTAGTGACTCAAGCTCTAACCAGACAGGCAGAAATAAAAATTAAATAGTAGATTCGGCAAAGTGGCAAAGTCTGAGAAAGTAACTCGATCAGCTCCCAAACACAAAAGTTTGATTAATTTTGATGTACTGACTCGAATATACTGGTTAATTTTAAAGAATCTTCCAGCACTAGTATACAGTTCTGTGGCATATATGCTGTACGGCCGCATCTTGAATTAAGTTTAGTTTTAGTTCCTTGAAAAGTAGTTCCAGGGACTAAAAGTTCCGGGTACTTTTGGTGGAAATGCGGCTTTAGCCAGCAAAATGTCAGCACCCAGAAAACTGGTCAGCAGTGTGACATCAACATGGTGCGTTTTTATAGCCAAAAATGGTAGGCTATCCTCACACCAGCAAACAGAGATTCGCTAGTTAGCCATCAGCTAAAGGAACCACAACAAGGCGCAAGAGCTTGGGTTTTACAGCTCATGAAGGAAAAGAATGTCACGCCGCGTTTTGCCGAATGTTGACATTGCCTTGACAATCTATTTAACTTTGCTTGTACCTAACGCATCTGGGGAGCATTAATTTCCTAAACTCACTGATGAAGAACAAAACGAGATTACCATGGGACAAGACAAGCTAAGAAATCTCACTCGCAAGTCTTTAGAAGAAAGTGACTTGTCAAGCACCCTGGATTTCTGTGATATCTCTACAGACTTCTCAGCTTGAAAAGCAAGAAAGAAGAGCTTCTAAATCGGAAGGCTACCCCCCTCTTGTTTCATTAAACTTGGAACTTCATCTACTTGGAATGTTAATGTGACGTGTTATTATTTAGATCAGTGTTTCTCAGCCCTGGTCCTGGGGATCCACTGCCCTGCATGTTTTAGATGTTCCCCTGCTCCAACACACCTGATTCAAATGAATGGGTCGTCATCAAGCTCTGCAGAATTCTTATAACGACCCATTCATTTGAATCAGGTGTGTTGGAGCAGGGAGACATCTAAAACATGCAGGGCAGTGGGTCCCCAGGACCAGGGTTGAGAAACACTGATTTAGATTAGTTGGCCTATCAGACAACATTGTTGAGTCGCAACTGACTGCCAGCTGTAATTGTGTTCTTCATGTGCCAGCTGTTTGTTGAGTAGCAGTAGGCTTACACATGGGCAGTGTATTGCACTCTGCATTCATAATGTTAGGCGGTTCCCCCTCTGTTGTGCACAGTTGTCTCACAGCCACATAATTCAGAGATGTGATGTTGTTGATTTGGGTACATTTTTGTTTGCAACTTAGGCTGCAGGCCTAAACCATATGGTTTTCAGTACTACCAATTTTTAGGTTTTTTTTTTAAAGTTTTTTTTGGGTTTGGGGGGGCTAAAGGCTGTCGTAGCCCCAGGGCCCACATAGTATTAATCTGGCCCTGCCTGTTGCTATCGGGCCACTTCATGTATCCAAACGTTCATATTTTGAGCCTTCAAGACTTCATTTTAGACTAGGGGTGAGAATCACCAGGTACCTCATGATACAATGTTATCGTGGGTACTGTTTTGATTAGCTATTTGCGTTTTTGTAACACACCAAGGATTGTGATTCAACATTGCGATATATTGCTATTATTTTACTCATTTGTTTCTCATTTGACGGCAGTAAAATATTCAAATCATGCACCTCAGGAGAAAACTGCTGAACCCCATTCCACCCAGAATAGCAACACGCCCATAAGAAAAATCCTACCATCAAATCATTTCACTAAAAACTTGTATGTGCGTAAATAAACAGTGAACACACCTGAAAGAAAACAAAACATTCAAAAACAAAAAGTCCCGTCAACAGCTTAAATTAATTTCAATAAGCAAATGATTTGATTTAATTTAGGGGGGGAAACGGAAAACGGTGAGACTCGTGGAATTGCGGCGCGGCTACGTCAGCCGTTCCAGACGAGCAGCAGGTGCGGGCCATATGCGGTTTCAGGCGGCGCGTGCAGAACACGTAACACTTGTTTTACATCGCATGTTTCGGTTAAATCAACACGGAGCTAGCTAAGCGGTTTCACGTAAGCATGTGCCATATTTATTCAATTTGGCGTGCGTCATCACATGGGTGGGTGTCACGGTGGTGCAGTACTGTAGGGAGCACTGTTGCCTCACGGCTAGAGTTCGCGTGTTCCGGGTACTCCGGTTTCCTCCCACAGTCCACTCCAAAGACGTGCAGGTTAGGTTATTTGCGGACTCTAAATTTCCCATTGGTATGAGCGTGTGAGTGAATGGTGTGTGTGTGTGTGTGCCCTGCGATAGATTTGCCACCTGTCCTGGGTGTATTCCTCAATTCCTGCCTTTCACCCAGCGCATGCTGGGATAGCTGCAGTTTTGAACCAAATATTTAAAACTGGATTTTAATACTAAGTTATGTGAGTGACAGCGAACCTAGCATGATGGCTTGCTACTTGACTAGAACGAGTGTCTTGGTTGCTAGCACACGGTTTGGGCTAAATGAAGTACTGTAACGCTTCCATTGCACTGTATACTAACGTTTATTATGGGATGGCAGTGGTTGTTTTCTAGATATCACACTGACCCTCATGCTTTGCCAAGGAAACGACGCCTCTTTTGCAAACTGGCTAAACCTTTCATTTTTGCATTCAAAATGCTTTAATGAAAATAACATGTTCTTGTTTTCATTTTCAAGTGGACATGGTATAGACAAAATAAACCATGGCGTGATGTCCGCTATGTGATTAAAATTCACTGTGTGGAGGAGGATCCTTTAATGCGGGTCATGCATTAAATCATGACACAAAAATAACATGCATTATAAATACATATGTATTTAGATAAAATATCGATACTTGGTCCCACTGCATGGCAGAAGGCAGAATAAATCACAGTACTATGCTGTATAGGTGTTTTACCCTACCACTACTTTTGACCCACCTTCACCTTCGACACATTTAGCATAGTATCGCAAATCGTAGACGTACGCCCCACTTTACATTTCATTTGGAATGTATATTAATAATGAACAAAAATTGGGGGGGGAAAAAAAAGTTACATACAGTTTATTTATACTGCTCTGGTTTGGGGGTTGCCATGGTTATTAGCGAGGCAGTTTGACAGAAATACATAACACATGAATAATCAAGCGCTTCTATTGCTGGCAAATGCCGTGCCACAAATTGCTTTTCATCATCGCTAATAAGACGGCTAGGGGGGGTTTTGAGATGCGTCGCAGGGAAAAAATCCCATTTCGGAGCCTAACTGTCCGTTTTAATTTGGACGCGACCTCCCATTGGCCTCTGCACCCTGCAAATTTAGACTCGCGGGTCTCGGAGGTCATTGGGAAAGGCTCCACTCGTCTGATGAATCACTGTTGACAGAACGCTGCCTCCTCTTAATCTGCTCCTGGTGCTGCGTTTGAAAGCTTATCTTCCCCTGTTAATCTATCCGCCCATCTTCGAGCCATATTTGCATGATGTAATGCGTTTTGATGAAGCAGGAAGAGGGCTGTTATTAGGGTAGGGCCGGCAGGACCCCGGGGACGGGAGGGAGCGCGTGCGGCGAAGGCGCGAGCGAGCTCGGGCGGGGCCGGAGGGGCGTGGCCGAGCCGGACTCACCGTCTGTTTGATGTCGGGGATCCCGATGCGGAAGATCATCATGGAGATGTGCGCGTCGTCCGCGGGGGGCGCCGTGCTGGAGCTCCGCTCCCTCAGCCGCCTCGCCGGCTGCGGCTGATTGGCCGGCTGCTGGTGGCCGGGCGCCGGATTGGACGCGTAGGGGTTGGGGGTGTGGCCCAAGTTGCCGGAGCGCGGCGTCCTGTCTGCGGTCTGTCGTCCAATCATGTTGCCTGTTTGCCTTGGCCCCTTCTCCCTGCCCCTGCGCGATAGGCCGCTTCCCTCTACCTCTTCCATCTCCTCGTCCTCTCCCTCCTCCCCCTCCAGTTCGCCGTTCTCCTCGTCCTCTCCCTCCTCCTCTCCCTCGTCTTCTTCCTCCTCCTCCTCCTCGTCCTCCTCCTCATCCTCGGCCCCTGGGTAAAGGTGTTGACTGTTTCCCAGCATCCTTTGCTGCTCCTCGTCACTGGAGAGGGGGCTGAGCGGCATCGTCATGGCGACAGGGCGGGTGGCACCGACGGCAGAGGCATCATCCTCAGAGGCTCACTGAAGGGAAGGAGGGAAGGACAGAAGAGAGAGAGAAAGATCAGGAACGGCGGCAGAGGGAGAGAGAGAGGAAGGTTGGGGTACATCGCGTACTCAGTGGCCTGGCTGATCATACAGAATTATTCAGCGTTCGGCTCAAGAGCACATGAAGGCAGCTCCAGGACGAGGACAGACCAGGCCCTCAGGTCCTCCCGAGTTCTCCTACCGTCAGGTGAGTGCATATTACAGAGGTGTGACCTCACAGGTGTGACCTCACAGATATGACCTCATTGTACACCCCCACTATGAATGCCGCTGTTGGACCCATCCTGTAAGTTTTCATTTGTTGGCCTATTTTCAGTCGTATTATTTTAGACCAGGGCTTCTCAACCCTGTTCCTGGAGATCCGCCTTCCTGTAGGTCTTCATTTCAATCCTAATTTGGCACACCTGATTTTACTAATTAGCAGCTCAATGAGATCTCTGGTTGTTGGATGAGGTGTGCTTCCTTAGGGTTGGAGTAAAAACCGACAGGATGGTTGGACAGGATCTCCAGCAACAGGGTTGGGCAGCCCTTTTCTAGACCTTTGGGTGATTGCTACTTTATTTAATGCTGGCTTTATTTAATCAAATCTTCTTAGATTGTTTTTTTCTAATGGAATATTGGACCCTTTTTCATTGATGCCATTTTGCCCTGGACTTTTCGACTCTTGAATTCTACTATAAATAGCGTTTGAAGTTTACTCATAACGTCAGATTCGTCTGGATTCGTCTGGATTCATTGGGTTTCATTGGGTTTACTTTTTGGTGTGTGTATCAAAGCTTCACCTGGTTTTACCAGCCGCTTAAAGCAACAGCCGCAAACTCCCCTGTGTGCAAACTCCAAAAATCATATTCCATCATCACCACTGGCTCTGAAATCAACACCTTGGTTGTTAAGTACGTAATACAGCCTTCATAAAAACGTCGGTGTTCTCTGGACAGCATTTAGAGCCGGGAACGGTCCATAGCAGGGTCCTAGCAGCTGTGAAATGAGCAGCCGAACAAGCTCAATCTCGGGATACGTGAATAAAGAGCATCAGACTGAGTGAAGCCCGAGCCTGCTGTCTCTTTCAGCACCACACCCTGCTGGACAGCTCCTCAGTGGAACAGACTTCATTACTTATCCCGAGTGACTTACACAGCGTTTTACATAGCACTGACATTTCATCCATTTATACAGCTGGATATATACTGGAGCAATGCAGGTAAAGTACCTTGCTCAAGGGTACAACGGCAGTGTCCTAGCGGGGACTCGAACCTGCGATCTTTAGGTTACAAGACCAGCTCCTTACTGCTGCCCTATGCTACACAGACTCCACCCACCCACGGTCAGCCACCACATTATCCTGTACACCAGGATAGTCCAATCACAGTGCTGCTGGTTTACTGGCCCTGTTTAATCATTGATTGATCGATGTCACTGATTGGTTGGTCAGGGATTCCACTCACCAGGGGTCCCTGGGTCTAAATCAGCCGCTTATTAGAGAGGATGATTGGGAAATATCAGGGGCCAGATTTACACATGGATTTATTTATGAAGGATTAGGACAGACCATAATACTCACATGTGCATGAACCACAAGCATATGCATGCTTGCACACACAACACACATACACACACACGCGTGCGCACATGTGCGCATGCAACAATCACACACACACACACACGCATGCACACACACACACACGCGTGCACATATACACACACACACACACATCCACACATACCTACACACGCACACACACACACACACGTGGCACACATCCACACACACACAGGGACACACACATACACACACACACACATACATACAAACACACGCACGCACTCACACACACATACACACACACACACACAAAAATAACTACAGGCCTGTTTAATCAAGATCAGTTACTCCAAAGTTTGGAATAAGATGCATTTAATGCATTAGACCAGCTGTGACACACACTAACTTACCATACAGTAACTTATCTGAAACCTGACAGAGTGAACAATACAGGAGATTACAGCAGCTTCCCATCGGCATTAATGATCCAGGAGAAAAAAGACAGGAACAATTAAAAAGTTATTGCTAGCCAGAGACCAGAGATTGGAAGATGAAGAACAAATGTGATAAGAGATCGCAATCTATCTTTTTTATCGTCATCATTTCTCCTACTCTCCTTTAATGTAGGACAACTTGTTTTAGGTCACCTCTATCTCTCTCTCTCTCTCTCTCAGCTCTTTTACACTATTTCAGTATACGGCCCTGTTGTAAGTCTCGTGTTTTCTTGTGTTCGTCTCGTTCAAATTTGATAAAATACCACCGTTCTGACTTCGTTAATGCATGATATTATTGGAGCATTAAAGATGTATTCCTCGCACGGAGCGAGTTGCGCTCGCTCTCTCTCTCTCTTTGTGATACAGCGCGTCCCTGCCAGCCTGCGTTCTAACACAGGGCCACCTGTCATTTTCTCTTTCGCAGATTTTTCCATCTGTCTGCCGGCCTTCATTTTACTGTTTCTGTGCAATAAACACAGCGCTCTCTCATTCTGCACCTGAACTGTGCAGAATACTGTGCAGGCAGTGTACCCTGTGCCAACCTGCTACTGAAGCTATTCCCCTCAAAGCGCTCTCTATATATACATATACATAGACACACAGACATGCTAAATATGTATATATGTGTGTGGAATCCATATTACAACTAGTGATTGTGTACCTCAACTTATGGTAGGCAGTTACACAGAGCTTCTCTCTCTTTCTCTCTATCTCTCTCTCTCTATCTATCTCTCTCTCTCACTCTCTCTCTCTCTATGTAGGACAAAGCTCAGATAGATATTTTCAGTGTCTTGGTCCCCAGGAAATTTCACTGGGAAACTTCCAAGGAACAAATCGCCCCACTTTCACGCCATGAAATTGGAGCGTCCAATTTCTCTCTCTCCCTCTCTCTAATGGGAAGTTAAAAGTCAAGTCTCTCTCTCTCTCTCTCTCTCTCTCTCTCTCTCTCTCTCTCAATCTGTCTCCATCTCTTGATCTTGTGTTACATGGCATGCACAACCTTCCCCCCTCCCCCTTATCATCACAAATAGCAAATTCGGGATAGAGTTGCTGCCAGAGTTTTTTTAAGGACAACTTCACGGCGTCTGTGTGTGACATAAAATAAAAGGCAGAACTGGACGCCGAGCGAGCGGACGAGGGTCAGACATCAGGAGTCACCCCCCGGTGCAGCACGTTATTAAAATAAAACAGCAATGTTTGCATAAACAGCAGTTACATATTATGGCAGATTTATGGAAGAATACTATCACTCCCAGAATAGTTCAACTTCACACCACAAATGTGTACTTTCGCTGTTGACCTGAGATGCCCCATTCTAGTGGGCAAATGTGCACATCTACAATTGGCCTGTAACCAGGACTGCAGGTTGATGGCTAATAAGCACACGATAACGGGCACCAGAGGTTTTTAAATGTGTGTACTTGTCCGAGGAATAAAATGTACAACTTCAGCGACTGGCAATTGAGCAGGTACATAATTACTCCAGTAATGAGGACCAGGAGATTGCAGACGTGCCACCTCACGGCACCAAGAGACTGTGGGAGGTGCGTTTCAGCGCTCGGGGAATCCGTCACGCAGTTGCGCACGGCCTAGATAGAGTGCCATATTCATATTTAGAACACAGGAGCAGCGGTGTGGCCTAGTACTTTCTAGCCAGAAGGCTGCCAGTTCAGCCAAGGTAGGCGCTCTCCAGTTCTACCTTTCACCAAGGTACTTGAAACGCTCATTTTTGACTGAAGGTAATTCTCTGGAGTAATTGAAGTTTCCGAGCATTGCCAGCGTCGTGTACACAACTATGTACGCACTGACAGGTCAGAGAACGTTCGCTCGGCAACGACAGCAATATGGATTTTTTTTTTTCTTCCCCTTGCAATGTTCACTTTTGGTGGGAGTTATTAAAATTGATTTTAGTTTGGTGTCCACCTTGTATAAGGCTTTAGCATCAATGAGTCAATACGCCAGGAACGCAGCCTGGCGGATTTGGAATTACAAATCCAGAGGCCGCGTGTAGGAGGGAAACGATGCTTCTGCATGTGTGGGATGGGAAAATAATGGAAACAAGTCAATGAGACAAGAGAGGGAGAGAGAGACAGAAACACACAGATAGTCAGACACACACACACCTAACATCACTTACTGATATTTTTGTCATAGGCTTGGCCCTTTTTTAAGAACAAATTCGTAGTCTAGCATTCATTGTATGTACGGTAGTTGTATGTTGTAACCACTGCTTTGGCAACACAAGTGCCTATATTTGTCATGCCAATAAAGCGCTTTGAAATTGAAATTGAGACAGAGAGAGGGAGAGAGAGAGAGAGAGAGAGGGGAAGGGAGGGCTTCCTATAGCATGAGTAACGACGAGCCCGCGCCCCGGGCGTCGAGCAGAACAGCGCCAGAAACGACGGCGGCCGCCTCGACCGAAAACAGCCCCGTCGCAGTGCTGCCCCCTCAGCGAGCCAGAGGAGCTGCAGGACGCCCCCGCGAGCCAGAGGGAGAGGCTTCCCGGGCCGCTGTGCGCGGCGGGGGGGGGGGGGGGGAGCTGGCCTGCGCAGTCGAGCCCCGCGCTGGATGTTTTATTCATGCGCTGCTTTCGGAACTCTGACTCGCGGGAAGGAAGGAGCGAGCGCACGAGGACGCTGAAATATTAAAGGGGACGATCCAGCGCTGCCGGCAATCCACATTTAGAGCACAGCGATGCAGCACGTTTCTGTGCTTCTGACAACATGGTTATTACACTAGAACTCAGTATAGAACAATAATAATAATAATAATAATAATAATACACATTTACATACAATAATACATTTAATTTTAAAAGGACAAATATTGTAATCTGCCCCAGTTAAGGCTCAATTGACGCAGCATGAAAATCTGTGCTGCAAGAATCTTTATGATGATGAACTTTTAACCGTTGTTATTATTGCACTGCTGTAGATTTTTGCTCACTGGAAGACTTATATACCCTCCAGATTCCAAAAGGACCTTCAAATGTTCCACACAAGCCTAGGCCTAGATCCCATGGAAACCAATTCAAATAAACTAGGCAAGGCGCTAGATGCTAATCAACGGAATGCTAACAACCAGCACGGGAGCTGTGCACCCAAGACAGCTCAGAGTGAATCCGCAGAATTAATATCTCTACCTGGGAGCGCCGCTTGCCATAAACAGACCCCAGAGTTCAGCGATAAGCTTTCTGATGAAGTGCTTTCCAATTGATCCCGGGCTTGCAGTTGATATCTCGCTTGTAAATCCATGGAAGAGGAACGCTCAATACTCCAGGCCACCGCGAGGGCAGTGTGGTTTTGACTCAGACTTCCCTTCAGCCGATGAGATAATGATGTGTTTGTGAGGTGACGTTCAACGTTTACGCCAAACATTCACACGACTGTGTAATTAGCCTCTGTGCTAACTCTGGTACAGTAACCTGGATGTGTAATTAGCCTCTGTGCTAACTCTGATGCAGTAAACTGAATGAGCACTAACTCTGGTGCAGTGAAATGGATGTGTAATTAGCTTCTGTGCTAACTCTGGTACAGTAACCTGGATGAGTAATTAGCCTCTGTGCTAACTCTGGTGCAGTTAACTGGATGTGTAATTAGCCTCTGTGCTAACTCTGGTACAGTAACCTGGATGAGTAATTAGCCCCTGTGCTAACTCTGGTGCAGTTAACTGGATGTGTAATTAGCCTCTGTGCTAACTCTGGTACAGTAACCTGGATGAGTAATTAGCCCCTGTGCTAACTCTGGTGCAGTTAACTGGATGTGTAATTAGCCTCTGTGCTAACTCTGGTACAGTAACCTGGATGTGTAATTAGCCTGTGTGCTAACTCTAGTGCAGTAAACTGGATGTGTAATTAGCCTCTGTGCTAACTCTAGTGCAGTAAACTGGATGTGTAATTAGCCTCTGTGCTAACTCTAGTGCAGTAAAGCAGATGAGCAATTAGCCTCTGTGCTAACTCTGGTACAGTAACCTGGATGTGTAATTAGCCTGTGTGCTAACTCTGGTGCAGTTAACTGGATGTGTAATTAGCCTCTGTGCTAACTCTGGTACAGTAACCTGGATGTGTAATTAGCCTCTGTGCTAACTCTAGTGCAGTTAACTGGATGTGTAATTAGCCTCTGTGCTAACTCTGGTACAGTAACCTGGATGTGTAATTAGCCTCTGTGCTAACTCTAGTGCAGTAAAGCAGATGTGTAATTAGCCTGTGTGCTAATCCTGGTGTAGTAAACCAGATGCTGTAATATCCATGCCGGAGGTTCTTTTCAGGCATTTAGCGTGTGTTTATCATTTACATTCAATCCCTTTCTACACGCAGATTAGTATTTTTCTGAAGTAATTCCAGTTAAGTTTTGGTATGTACACACAGCACCCCAACAACTACCTTGGAGGCGCAACCACGGTTCCCCAACCACTGTACTGCCCTGCCGCCCCACACACCATGTAGAAGAGCCAATCCTGTATCAAATTATATATCATTTCTATTTGTACTGTATATGCAGCATAACAGTAATGCATACAAATGTAGGTTATGAGAAGTATGCATACACATACATACATGGAAACACATACATTATAGCCAGTCCCGGATCTACACTGCTGTTATTGGGGGCCAGACAGAGATTTTGGGGAGGGGGGGGGGGGTCACAGTGTGTGCTAAACATAACTGCCATCCCAATAACAATTGGATAACAAACAGTTTGGTTCATATTTAAAATATGTTATATTATTTAAGATACGTTCATTTAATATGTTTAGGTATGTCAGCATATTTTTTTCCTCTAAGAACATTTACATGAATTTACGTTGAATGACAGTGAAATATTAAGGTTTATCTATTATCCAAGTATGCAATCTGTTTAAAGTCTTATGAAAGGCATTTACATTTGAATTGTCGCGACCGAAGACAAATATCAGGTTTGCGAGCACAAGTGACAAGCTCTTAAAATTCCATGTCAGCTTAAGTTAAAGGTGTTGGATATGTGGAGGGAACCATGAGTAAAACAATGACTGGAAGGCAGAGATCAAATCCATTTTAATAAATTCAGAGTGTTTGAGGGAAAGGGGGAGGGGAATGGGATTGTCTTAATCTATGCTATGTAGGTCAATCAATATGGCTCAACATCAAAAAGATTGCCTATCTTCTGTTTTTCTCCTTCTCCGACTATTCAGTATTTCTCTCTCGTTCCCCACTCCCTCTTTCACTCTCTCTCTTTCTTTCTTCCCTTCCGCTGTTCTCCAAGTTCCCCCATTTTCTACGGTACTCTCTACGTACCATATCCTTCTCTCTTTCTCTCTTTCCATCACTCGTTCTTTCTCTTCATCTGTCACAAGCGGCCATTAGAGAGCTTGAGGCATTATAAATAACCAAGAATAAATAAGGAGAAACGACTGAACAAATTAATGTTGTTTCCTCCGAGTATCATTTAATATGCACGTATTTGCCTAAGTATTTTAATTGGATTTTTTTCCCAAATGAATACTGTTAGGAATTGGGCTAAAACAGATTCGCGGGATAAGGTAGGGTGTATAAAATAAGATGAGATCATTTACATTCTCATCAAATGCCTGAGAAAAACCTCTAATCACCTCTACTGGAATAATTCCATTACAAATACACTCATTTTCCATGAAATTAGATATTCCACACGCGGACTGGCTCCGTGTTAAGTACGACGAGATGGCATTACGGTGTTACATATTCAGAGAGAAAGAAAAGGAATTAAATAAAGACTTAAATGAGTTTGCGAAAGACAGCGGGTTTTAATGTGACATCCTGTGAAGAGAGCAAAGGTGTTAGCCTGGCGCGTTTCGGAACAGAGCCCCCCAGCACAGCACAGAAGCACGGCGTCTCGCACCTCAGGCGTCACCAGCAGTGCGTTGGAGGATCTGGGGAACAGTTGGCAGACCGGTTAGAGAATTCTCCATTTCCATGTGGCTAGCCCACACTAGCGCTAGCCAAAATGTATCAGTCCGGTCACAGAGCGATGCTAGCTCACTGGAGCCGCAGTCCACGCTAAAGACCCAGTAAACGCGGGCTAGCTTTTAAGCCCCCACGGACGCCAGCGCAGTTCCCCTCTCCTGTCCTCAGACGGCGAAGGTTTGTTATTTCTGATCCTCCCGTTTTTAGCCTATTCCCCAGTTTTCCCAGCAGCCCTTGCGGGCGCGTCCCTTGGCTGGAACGTCCCGCACCACAATGCAAGTGGAAGCTGACCCCCCCCCACCCCCTCTCTCTCACCAGACCCGGCACCAGGCAGACCAAACCTGCTGAAGAAAATTAGCAGGGATCCTAAGTCCCCAATTAGCCGGGACGGCCTGTATTTCTCCCAAAAAACAGTTTGTACTGCACAGGGCGGAACACCAGGGTGTCCCATATACAGCTCTTCAGTGAGTACCAAGAAGCTTGGGTTGCCAAACGGTTACTAAGCTCCACAAATCATAACTAATGTGTTCAGTAAAGAAATGTACGTTGAATGAAATTCAATAATATTGAATTTGTGTCTGTTGTCTGGAAAGAGAATGTTGTCTTCATTGAACACCACCCCCACACCTGCCCGTGTGCCACGGTCGGGATATGATTTTGGACTTTGTCACTCTGTCAATCACTAGTGCTTTAGCTGGCCCCACAGCAAGTTTGAACCAGTGAAATATACATCCTGGCTTTTCAATGGGGGGGGGGGGGATTCTGGAGATTCCTGGGGGTCTTTGAAGGTACATTAGTGAGTCCCTGGTTTGATTGGTGATGACTATATATATATATGACTGTGGGAAAAAAAACATTTTTTCTTTGTTCGGCTGTTCCCGTTCGGGGTCGCCACAGCGGATCATCTGCATATTTGATTTGGCATATGTTTTACGCCGGATGCCCTTCCTGACGCAACCGTCTCATTTATCCGGGCTTGTGACCGGCACTACGACTGCACTGGTCGTATCCCGACCAATGCCCCAGTGGCTGAGTTTGGGGCATTGGTCGGGATACGAACCCAGGCCGCCGGCGTGGCAGGCAAGAGCTCTACCACTGGGCCACCAATGCCTCCACTGTGGAAAATATTTTAAAATATAAAATCTTTTTTTAAATACAACTTTTTTTTAAACTTACAATGTGGGTCCCTGGAGGCCTTTGAGCCTGGGTGAGAGTCCCTGAATCATAAAAGTTTGAAAACCGGTGCTCTACTTGTGTGGATCGTGCCATGTGACCTGTTGCCAGGAGCTGTAGGTGTCTTTGCAGATAAGGTGAGCGACCCATGTTACATTATGAAGTACAGGAAATGCAATTGCATATTTCAAACACCTATTTTTGTGCTTGAAGCTGCAGTCTCCAGAAAGGAGAGTTTTCCACAGCTAGAGATTATTTCCTGTATTTCCAGTGCACTGCTGATTTGCACTTTTGCCTGACATTATGTGATCATAACAACAGACCCTTGCGGAAAGGATTACACTGCAATATACTGTAAAAAAAAAGTGGAATTTTAGGAAATTTAATGTTAAAAATTCACTGGAATGTTTTGTTTAAAATATATAGCACTATCTTTAAGTGACAATAAAGTTAATATTTGCCCATATTCTGTGAGGTGTTGCAATATAACAATCATTTATTGAAAACATTTTCTGTATGTTTAGTTTGTAAGTCTGAGACTGTGTACGGTATCACCAAAGAAATTCAACAAAAGCACTAGCTGGACGTGACACTGACTGAAAATGATCTGCCAATCACTGATTCTTTTACCAATCAGAGTGTTGAGACGCACAATTAAAGACTATGATTGGTTCTTAATTAGCGAGTTACAAATGGTAGCTCCACCCATTCTCCCATCACTAGCCAGACGTACGCACACCAGCAGGACTCCACCGCAGTGCTTCTCGAACCCGGAGGGACCCAGACGGACTGCATCCTTACTTTTTTGTTCTGACCAAATCTCTCAACCAGATCAGGTTGTTTTCAACATATGTTCCATGTTCCGCTCTAATTTTTTCCTTGAACTCAACACAATGCAGATTTGACTCGTTTTCAATTGCCTTAAATTCTCTCCGAGCTGTTCGTTTTCTACGGCAGTGTATTTTGGGTGACCAGTTGTCCTCTCTTTCAGCTATCGGGACCCCACTGATTTCACCTGCCGGCTGGTAACTGAATGGACTGAAAGTGTTTGCGAAGGAAACCTTGAGCACGGAGAGAGCGTTCAGCAAACTGAAGAGAATAAAGCCTTAACTGATCTGATTGGTTAAGTGTCCAGGGATGTGAATATGGGGCGCTCACTCCTCACAGCGCTAGCGCGGCTATTTCTGACACAACGCGGCCTTAGGAGAGCAAATCATCCCTCAGTAGACGCTGAAAGAGCGTCATTAAGAAGGGAATAGCGGCTTGGTGCGATTCAGGGGTTGGGGTGACGGTGGGAGTGACGGCGGCGGGGGAGCACTGGGTCCCCAGGACCGGGCCTGGGAGCCGGGGCTGCAGAGGGGGAGCACTGGGTCCCCAGGACCGGGTCTGGGAGCCGGGACGGCAAAGGGGGAGCACTGGGTCCCCAGGACCGGGTTTGGGAGCCGGGGCTGCAGCCGTAGCCTGACAAGCCGGGCCTGGAGACCGAGGGCTGTGGAGGTGGGGGAGGTGTGGGGATGTGTGGGGATGTGTGGGGATATGTGTAGGTGCGGAATGTGCTATGGAGGTGTGGGGTGAGCTGTGGAGGTGTGGGACGTTCTGTGGAGGTGCGGAATGTGCTGTGGAGGTGTGGGGTGCGCTGTGGAGGTGTGGGACGTTCTGTGGAGGTGCGGAATGTGCTGTGGAGGTGCGGGAAGGAGCAATCAGTGCATCCCACACCCTGCTCTCTTCAAATGACAAAATCACCCCCCCCCCCCAAAACAAAAAAAAACCCAAAAGGGAAAGTAGGCTGTGGATTGGGTTACAGGAAGTAAAAATGAATAACTAGTCAGTGCTGGGCAGACTGGTGTATTGCTTTGAAGGAGTTACCATGACAATTGGGTTAGTGACACATAGTTTGTGTAAGTCCTGCATTTTGCTCTGCGCCGGAAGCGTTGACCGTTTTTGAACAAAGCGTGGTTTGCCTGGTTACCAAAACGTCCAGAGCCTGCTTTCCGGTTTTTTGTTTTTTGGGGAGAAGCAGACGCATTTGCTTTTTCCAGATTCTCTTACACGGAGTGACTCAGACAGATTACTTTTCGCCCAGCTGGACCACTTTAAACAGCTGGATATTCCACCGAAGCACGTACAGCAGTGCCCTACCGGGGAATCAAACCTGCAACCTCTGAGTCACAGCACAGTTCCCTAACCACTGTACTATAATGTCACCCAACAGGAGCGGAGCAGTGTAGAAAATACCAGGCAGAGATGCACTGATGTTGGTGAACATCACATTAAAGTTCAAGTCAAGGCAAATCAAGTGCTAATTGTACTTCTAATTACTGTATATCTTAATTATGTTAATATTCATACTCATAATCAGAGACACTTCATCAGAAATGATGGTGTGGTATGTCCTGAAGTGTACTGTTCTGTGGATCACTTCCCATAAAAAAAAAATAATAGATGGAAGATATTAAAATTGGAGAGCTGAGTTTGCACATGCTCACTCTCTTAGCAAGACTGTGAGCCAGTACATTTTGCAAAAGATTTCTATATAAAAGAAAAGGATAGCAAACGCGCTTCAAGCCAGCTATATAAAAGAGGACTAAGTCGGTGCTCAACAGGTCAAGCTCTAATAAAGGCTTCAAAGAGTTCAAAGCAAAAGAAGCTGTTCAAAGAACATGGGAGACTGACATTTCGACATCTACAACATCTTCCTTTTGACTAACCACAGAGCTTCTAATTATAAAATGTCCTATTAGGAAATAAATACAAATGCTTCATCTCAGGCGATTCTACAGACAGGGGGGTACTGAAGGTAGGAAAGAGCATGGGGGTCTTCTGACTGAGTTCCACTGTCATCAAGTTCCCCAAAACTCCTAAAACTAGGCCCTCGGGGGCCCCCCAAAGCTCAAGACCCCAGGCTGTGGCTCACCAGCTAGCAGCACTGAGACCGAGTCATCTTAAATGTGAGATATGGACAAGGAAGTCCCGTAATGGTGAACAGGCATGAGTGAACCACCTCAGAGGCCACGTTGAAACGCCTCCAGCCAGCGGTGTGCGGTGGAGAAAAAGAGGCTAACGAAGGAGAAAGAGAGGCTAACAAACGCTTCGTGCTAACCACGGCTACTGTAGCCGGCTAGCTACGCCGGGCTCTGAGCCGCTAAAGGAACCGAGAGAACCAGCGGCCTTTCGTCTCAGGTCTTTACACAGAGGCGTGCAATTAACTGACGACTGTGAAAACAGTTTAGCGAGCCTGCCAACTGCCAACGGCAGACTTAATCATTTCCTTCCAGTTATACCACCTTTGACATTCGGAGTTCTTTTTTATTTAAGGGAAAAAAGCAACAACATCATCCAGCATAATTATTCAGTCAGCTTGTGAATAATATAATTATGTAAGTCTCGAGAACTGCTGTTAAACACTTCTCAGCCACCATCTGATTGTTAGCTAATTAGCTGAATACAGTAACTAGCTAGCAACAAAATATCCTACATTAGCAAGCTAGCTAGGCATAGCTAGCCACCATCGCTATCCATGTTCCATACAGAGTGAATGATAAAACGAAACCATGGACAATGAGTGAGTTTACGCACACAAATATAATTGTCACCATTTGATGAAAACGACTTAAACCATGCCATTTATTCATGAATACTTTCTCAGTGATGCTCCTCACACAAGCCCCAGTCAGATAATTTCAGCTCATTTTGTGCTGTGCGACTGAGAATTGTAAGCTAATGTTACATCAAAAGCCTCTGGTTGTCTCCTGCCTTTACCTGCTGATCTGGGATTAGCTTTCCTAAACCCTTACAGTCGAAATAAATTAATAAATGAAATTTGAAGGCTGACAGAGGATAAGTAGCTATTTTAATAAGTCACAAATGAATGCTTTGTGTTTATTGATGATGCTGTGGACTGAGGGAAAACACACACACATGCTGGTACAAATACACCCACACACACGCTCACTCTCACCCATAAGCTGATATACACATACGCTGATACAGACACACACACCCATGCTGATACATACATACAAACACACCCACATGCTGATGTATACACACATACACACACACGCATGCTGATACATACATACACACACACACACAAACACACACACACCCACATGCTGATGTATACACACACCCACATGCTGATACACACACAACCACATGCTGATATATGCACACACAGTCACACACACACTTTCCAGTTGTATTTCCCTTATCCCCCTTGTACACATAATATAATATACAGGTTACTCATTCAGCAGTCATGGTCCGTAACACATGCTCATTTCTAACACACACTCTGCAACCTCTGTTCATATGCTCTGAGGGAAACGCGTGAGCCGTGTGTGAATGCATTCTGTGTGACCCAACATTTCCACACACGGCCCCCCCCAATCCCCTCCACACCCACCACCACCCCCCCACCCCCTCCCCCCGAGGTGTCGGTACACCTCCTGTTCACGACCGACAGGATCAGGTTGGGGGTGATGACATCCTGTCAGGCTCTAACGGCTCCCGGCTGGAACTCCAAACCGAAGGGCGACCGTAGAGCCCGCCTCTTCCTGCTGCCCACAGGTGCAGAGCGCGCCGCTCTTCGCTTCCCCGCGACCTCACCAGCACATTTCACACTCTTCCTCACAATCCAACACCGTGTTAGCAGCGCTGAGTTTGCAGCCGTGACTGGCTGAAGCTGGCCAATCAGAAACCAGCCTGGACTGACTGAGATTCGCAATTGGCTGACTCAGCGGTCCGGCCAACGTCTCTGGAGGAACCACGTAGTAAAATGTTCAGTGGTAAATGACCTCTTACAGAGTACATATGGTCCTACTCCGGTCCCTGCTGGACTCATACATCCTGTTAGAACCATCTGCAGCAGACCTTCAGTTCTGACCAGCCTGGAGTCCGGTTCTCCCTCCCCCTCGAAGGCGTCTCTCCTAACTGAGCGAGGCGATACAGAGAGAAGCTCAGCAGCTCGGTCCGACCCTGGGGAGCCACATTCACGGAGCGTTTGAGCGCGCGGATTCGATCGCAAAAACCGCACGCGTTCCAAAGCCGGCGGCAGCGTCCATCGTCTCCGACAAACCCGGAACTCGGGGCTGTAAACGCGCACGCATCAGCTTGAGTTACAGACGCGAGACTGACTCTCTCCCTGCCTCTCAGGAGGCGTGGCGGCAGGAGACCCCGAGAGCCTGTGCAAGCGGGCCCTTGTAAATACAACCGTTGGTTGGTTGTTCAAACGCGACGGCAGTATGTGAAACATTCAGGAAAAAATTTGAACCGACGTGATTAACGCCCGCGGGCACTTAACGCGGGCCGTTAACTTCCAGAAATAAAGCGCGGTCGTAAAAAGCGGGCTGCTGAAATATAAGCGAACACCCGCAATAAAACATTAAGCCGACGCGTGGAAACGACGCGCGAGGGAAACGCGATACGGATACACCGCAAGGACGGAGCCGAGTAACGCTTTTTTGAAACGCGTCGTCGGCTCGGAGGAATGACGCGCAAACCCGCTTGGCGGGCGTGAAATGCGCCATCGCCGCAGGGGCCCGGCTGCGAAGACCGACGCACGAGACGGTCGTGGCTGTGCCACCGTTACGGCATCCTTAGCCCGGCTCGGGGGAGGAGCCCTAAACTGTGACAGGAATTTGCAGAACGTGCACACGCTACTCAAGACACTGTAACCGGTTCACATTAGGCCTCTACACTGCAGGCGGCAGTGTAGTATAACGGCTAAGGAGTTGGTCTTGTAACCTAAAGGTCGCTGGTTCGAGTCCCCGGTAGGACACTGCCGTTATGACACGGGGAGGAGGCGCCGATGCACAGTGACACGGGGAGGCACTGGTGCACAGTGACACGAGGAGGAGGCGCCGATGCACAGTGACACGGGGAGGAGGTGCTGGTGCACAGTGACACCGGGGGAGGCACTGGTGCACAGTGACACAGGGGGAGGCGCCGATGCACAGTGACACGGGGAGGCACTGGTGCACAGTGACACGAGGAGGAGGCGCCGATGCACAGTGACACGGGGAGGAGGTGCTGGTGCACAGTGACACCGGGGGAGGCACTGGTGCACAGTGACACAGGGGGAGGCGCCGATGCACAGTGACACGGGGAGGAGGTGCTGGTGCACAGTGACACCGGGGGAGGCACTGGTGGTTAGCGGCCAGGGGAGATGGCGTTTAGTGAGCAGGGGAGATGGCGATTAGTCACCAGGGGAGAACTTCCCCGTGCTGTGGAGCCACAGGCTCGTGATCAGGCAGTACAGGCCGCCATCTGTAGACCCAGTGGGCCGCACAGAGAAGGCACTGTTGTCAGGAACGACCACTGCCCCCCCCCCGCCCCCAACTCAATCGCCCTTGTTGACTCCGCCCACGATCAGGCCGAGCTCGCCGCTCCGCACGTTTGCACCCGAGCGGGCGTCCAGCGGGCGGTGGAGCTTCTCCAGGCCGCGCGTAAGAGCGCCGGTCTCTCCCTTCATCCGTACTCAAGACCCCGGCCCAACCACGGCCAAGACAAGCGGCCGAAACCCGCACCCGGCGCCCGCCGGACATGGGCCGCGTAGCCTCGCCGGGCTCCAGCCGGCTCGGCGGGGCATCAATCAACGTCTCCGAGGCTTTTATTATTATCCAATAATAACAATAACAAGATGCCCCCGGATAGCAGAGGTCGACCTACGACCCTTTCCGTCACGTCCCGGCGAAGGAACGACCGCGCGGTACACCACGGCCACCCGCAGGGAAATAACACGACGCGCTTTATCACCGAACCGCCGCCCAAAAACGTGTCCGTAAAAAAAATACAATAAAACGAGGGGGGGGGGGGGTGTATGACGTCCGTAGGCGGTAGAGAGGCACAATCCATATGAACAAGATGAGCGACCGGCTCTAGATGAGAAGAAGCGCACGCGTGTGTAGCACAGTGGGTAAGGAACTGGGCTTGTAACCGAAAGGTCGCAGGTTCGATTCCCGGGTAAGGACGCTGCCGTTGTACCCTTAAGCAAGGTACCGGAATTGCTTCAGTATATATCCAGCTGTATAAATGGATACAATGTAAAATGCTATGTAAAAGTTGTGTAAGTCGCTCTGGATAAGAGCGTCTGCTAAATGCCTGTAATGTAATGTGTAATGCATTAGCGGCTGGACCGTTAAAAGCGAACGGCTGTCCGTCACTCTGGGAAGAGCCTGCTGATAAGGGGACAGCGTGGGCAGGGGATATTTATGGGCACGTAAGTGGCGTTCCTCCCTGGTACCGGGGGCCTACACGTTAACGCATTAATATTCATATCGGCGCCGCCGGCCAGCCGGCAGAACCCGCGCCTCTCGCCGCGCTGACTCATCGCAATTTTAGTGGCGCTATCGCTGCGCTAAAGAGAAAAAGGGAAACAAAGAGTCGTTTGGGATGAGGCACTCCAGACCCAGATTTGCCAGCCCCCCCCCACAATCAGGAGGTCGCCCACCGTTCCTACATTAGCGGGCGGCGAACGAACGTCTCGTATGTCATCTCCATCGACCGCTGCTCTCCGCCGCTTCTATAAATACCGCGGCGAGCAGCGGCTCTATTATTAATGCGCCGCGCTCCCGCGATCAAACCGATTACTCCCATCCGGAGCCGTAATGGCGTCCGCCGCCGGAGCCGCAGCTCCCGGCCGGGCGCCGAGCCTCTCCGGCTTAATGAAGTTCGCTCAAGTCGCAGCCGAAACCTGAAATATGAGCCGCGGCCAATCAGGTGTGACCGCGCGGCGAGTTCACTAATACAGATCCGCTTCGCGACCGCTGTTATTATGAGGAAAACCGGCCGATCGGACGTGGGGGGGGGGTTTGTGGATTAGACCCGGTACGGAGACTGCAGCCTAGGCCACATTTAGAAACGCAAAAACAAACGTCGCAAACAAAAACGCACCCCTCGTGCAAAAGTAGTCTATGCTGAACTATAACAGTCAAAAATTAAAGGGGTGTATTTTAAACGTAGAAAAATACTGCAAGTGTTACACATACATACGTCTATTTTCCACACTCATTAAAGGATGTGTTCTGTGGTAAAAAAAACTATTCACTGAATTTGCTTTTGAAATGCATGACATACTTTTTACATCACATACTTAAAGATTTTAGATTTTACTATGGTTTCATATTAACTTAAAGTTTTTTTATTCGATCTCAGCCGGCACAGCATTCAAACATGTTCGTGAAACTGAAATATGCGACCAATAAGCATTAGACATAAGACTTTTATCTACTCTCTAAAAGTTAAAAAGATACGCTGAGATGACGTCATGATTGAATGGACCAATCAAGCGCGAGTTTTCCACCCGGTGAATGAAGCTGGTGCTCGGTTGCCGGGCGGAAGTTCAGCAGGGAGATCGATCGACAGGTTGAGCTCAGCTGAGATTTACCGATTGGCTGACTGAGACCTGAGACGGGGCCCCGCTAAGCCGCGCTGATTTAAAGCGCCGGGCGGGTTAGCGGGCCGTGAAAAGTCCGGAGGGCTGGCGTCGCAGACGGACGGACGGACGGACACGGTCCGGCGCACAGAGGCCAGCCGCGATCCGAAGCCCCGACCCTCCCGCCCTCCGCCCTCCCTCCTAAATGAGTTATACGAAAGGAGCGACGCGGCATCCATCTAGATTAAGGGCCCCTGCCGCTTTTTCATGCCGGAGGTCAGCGGAGATTTTTTCCGTCTGAAAAGCGCCGGGGAAGAGAGAGAGAGAGAGAGAGAGAGAGAGAAAGTGAAGGAGGAGGTAATATATATTGGTGAGGGAGGATGGGGCCGTGTGAATTACAGATAAGACGGGGACACACCGCCAGAGGGGGGAGACGGGCCACCGCCGAAGCCGCCGCAAAGGAGGAAGTTCGACCGCGGGTCAAGCTGATAAACCGCCAATCAGAACCCAGGGCCCGCCACCCCCATTAGCACTCAATGCCCACCGCTACCCAGCACGCCCGCGGGCGCAGTGAAGGAGAGTGTACCCACTGCTACCCAACATACCCTCACAGTCACAGTGAGGGAGTGTGTATCCACTGCTACCCAACACACCCACACAGTTGCAGTGAGGGAGTGTGTACCCACTGCTACCCAACACACCCACACAGTCACAGTGAGGGAGTGTGTACCCACTGCTACCCAACATACCCACACAGTCACAGTGAGGGAGTGTGTACGCACTGCTACCCAACACACCCACACAGTCACAGTAAGGGAGTGTGTACCCACTGCTACCCCACCATGCCCACACAGTCACAGTGAGGGAGTGTGTACCCGCTGCTACCCAACATGCCCACACAGTCACAGTGAGGGAGTGTGTACCCACTGCTACCCAACACACCCACACAGTCGCAGTGAGGGAGTGTGTACCCACTGCTACCCAACACACCCACACAGTCACAGTGAGGGAGTGTGTACCCACTGCTACCCAACATACCCACACAGTCACAGTGAGGGAGTGTGTACCCGCTGCTACCCAACACGCCCACACAGTCACAGTAAGGGAGTGTGTACCCGCTGCTACCCAACATACCCACACAGTCACAGTGAGGGAGTGTGTACCCGCTGCTACCCAACACACCCACACAGTCACAGTAAGGGAGTGTGTACCCGCTGCTACCCAACATGCCCACACAGTCACAGTGAGGGAGTGTGTACCCGCTGCTACCCAACATGCCCACACAGTCACAGTAAGGGAGTGTGTACCCGCTGCTACCCAACATACCCACACAGTCACAGTAAGGGAGTGTGTACCCGCTGCTACCCAACATACCCACACAGTCACAGTAAGGGAGTGTGTACCCGCTGCTACCCAACACACCCACACAGTCACAGTAAGGGAGTGTGTACCCACTGCTACCCAACATACCCACACAGTCACAGTGAAGGAGTGTGTACCCACTGCTACCCAACATGCCCACACAGTCACAGTAAGGGAGTGTGTACCCGCTGCTACCCAACATACCCTCACAGTCACAGTAAGGGAGTGTGTACCCACTGCTACCCAACATGCCCACATAGTCACAGTAAGGGAGTGTGTACCCGCTGCTACCAAACATGCCCACACAGTCACAGTAAGGGAGTGTGTACCCGCTGCTACCAAACATGCCCACACAGTCACAGTAAGGGAGTGGCTAACACCCAACTACATCTCTAAAGGGTAACACCACGCTAAATACTTCAAAAAGTAATGATATGAAAGAATTTAATAACAGAGAATGGTCAGTGTAGAGCAGTAGCTTCTGGGACAGATTTCCAATCATATCCTGTCCTTTAATTCGCTGAAACGAACTGCTGCTGTCAGTAGCAGAAGTGGCTACAATAAGGATACGTTATAGATTACAAAATACAAGCAGCAGTTGCAAAAACTGTTTTTGATACGGAAGGTAAATTTGTATTCCATCATTACTTATCCAGTTACGTTGGTGCCACTGAATATCTTATCATGAAAATGTCAATATTTCATAACGTTTGACTACATTTAGAGAAATGCAGTTAGCGGCCAGGGAGACAGTGAGTTAGAATTTGAGAGACAGAGGAGGAGAGGTGGAAGATGGAGAGAGAAGGAGAAAGAGAGAAGAAACAGAGGGTGGGGTATGATCCAGCTGCTTTAATCTTCAGGTTTTACGTATCCCTCCCTCCCTCCCCGCCCCCCCACCCCCCCATTCAGGAATGCTGAAGTAAACACACACTTTGACCTTCAATTTTTGCAGAGGATCCAGCCCAATTAATGTCAATATTCTCTTTTTTTTTGAGCGGGATAATGACAACTACAACTTTTGCTGCATAGATCAGAAGAGCCAGCAGCTCAGGATGAAGTGTGGTAGCTGAAAAGCTTGTGGGAGTGGTGAGGGTGGAGGGATAGAGTGTTGGAGCGCATCTCATCCATCTAATCTCCAGATGAGCTCACCACCACCCCCCACCCCACCCCCCCCCACCCAACATCAGCAACAATACTGAGGTTTGCCCGATTCAGAAAAAGCAGCTGCTGTTTTAAAAAAAATGCACAATAGTACCCATATGCTGTGATACAATCCCAACCGTCCCAAGTCGACAGTTCCCTTTGATGGTGCAGTTTCTACTGTGTACTACAGAAGGAAGAAACGTCGCATCTCTCCCTCTCTGTCAGTTCTGGAAAGACAATATATTTCACTGGTCCACATAGCCAGTGGCGTTCTGGCAAATCCTCCATTTTATCTGAATGAAAAAAACGATTTCAATTCCGAATCGCACCATTAGACTTTAATGGAAAGCAAAGAGTGAAAAATAAGAGGGAAACATACAGTCATTATCAAAGGTTATTGTTGGGGTGCAGAGCACCACTGGCCCTTCGTGGGCACATGGCTATATTGTACAGTTAATAAACCGGACTGTCTGCATCTTACACAACTGTGAGCCTGACCAAGTTCATCTTACACTACTCTGAACCTGAACAAGTTCATCTTACACAACTGTGAGCCTGACCAAGTTCATCTTACACTACTCTGAATCTGATCAAGTTCATCTTACACTACTCTGAATCTGAACAAGTACATCTTACACAACTCTGAATCTGAACAAGTTCATCTTACACAACTGTGAGCCTGACCAAGTTCATCTTACACTACTCTGAATCTGATCAAGTTCATCTTACACTACTCTGAATCTGAACAAGTACATCTTACACAACTCTGAATCTGAACAAGTTCATCTTACACAACTGTGAGCCTGACCAAGTACATCTTAGACAACTCTGAATCTGAACAAGTTCATCTTACACAACTCTGAATCTGATAAAGTTCATCGTACACTACTCTGAATCTGAACAAGTTCATCTTACACAACTCTGAATCTGAACAAGTTCATCTTACACAACTCTGAATCTGATAAAGTTCATCGTACACTACTCTGAATCTGAACAAGTTCATCTTACACTACTCTGAATCTGAACAAGTTCATCTTACACAACTCTGAATCTGAACAAGTTCATCTTACACAACTGTGAGCCTGACCAAGTTCATCGTACACTACTCTGAATCTGAACAAGTTCATCTTACACTACTCTGAATCTGAACAAGTACATCTTACACAACTCTGAATCTGAACAAGTTCATCTTACACAACTGTGAGCCTGACCAAGTTCATCTTACACTACTCTGAATCTGATCAAGTTCATCTTACACTACTCTGAATCTGAACAAGTACATCTTACACAACTCTGAATCTGAACAAGTTCATCTTACACAACTGTGAGCCTGACCAAGTTCATCTTACACTACTCTGAATCTGAACAAGTTCATCTTACACAACTCTGTATCTAATCAAGTTCATCTTACACTACTCTGAATCTGAACAAGTTCATCTTACACAACTCTGTATCTATTCAAGTTCATCTTACACTACTCTGAATCTGAACAAGTACATCTTAGACAACTCTGAATCTGAACAAGTTCATCTTACACAACTCTGAATCTGATAAAGTTCATCGTACACTACTCTGAATCTGAACAAGTTCATCTTACACAACTCTGAATCTGAACAAGTTCATCTTACACTACTCTGAATCTGATAAAGTTCATCGTACACTACTCTGAATCTGAACAAGTTCATCTTACACTACTCTGAATCTGAACAAGTTCATCTTACACAACTCTGAATCTGAACAAGTTCATCTTACACAACTCTGAATCTGATAAAGTTCATCGTACACTACTCTGAATCTGAACAAGTTCATCTTACACTACTCTGAATCTGAACAAGTTCATCTTACACAACTCTGAATCTGAACAAGTTCATCTTACCCAACTCTGAATCTGATAAAGTTCATCGTACACTACTCTGAATCTGAACAAGTTCATATTACACTACTCAGAATCTGATCGAGTCTATCTCACACTACTATAAGCATGACCAGGTTAATCCCTTAAAGTGGCCATGAAATCAGATGTCAGCATCTAAAATAGCATTCTCTTAATTTATTGCTTTTAATCTGTCACTGATTCAAGGTGCAGTACTATAACACCAACACTGTAGTAAACCTTAGACTTCTTGCAGTTTGATGCAAAAAAAAACCCAGCCTCGATCATTAAATTCACAAGAGATCATAAATGAAATAAGGCAGTCCCCTTCCCCAAAGGAGGGCAGAAATTGACACCGTGGGTTGATTATTATGGTATTTTATAATCCAATAACTATCAGCAACAAGTCAAACAACTGCTAATACCACAGTAATGGTATTGATATTGCTAAAATCCCCTTTTGACCCCCAAGCAATCAACCTTCTCTTTGTATACAGGCTAGCAAAAGTCATCATTCATTATGCATTATTTCCATCGAACTGAAAGTGTTTTCAGGAGTATTTTAAAACGAGCGTTTCGATCTACTAAAACTGAATTTCAGATTCACTAAAAAGGCAACATCTTACTTTACAAACAGTGAAAACGTAATCTCAAGTAGACATTTTAGTGCCGAGTAAATGACCTAAAAGCAAGCTACTACAAGTTTTGCCCCTGCTTGGAAACCCCGTGTACATTACAGTAACCTTACAGTCTCGTGGTCCTCGAGCTCATTTACATAGCTTTCGAATGCGGCTTACGACTCTCTTCCCGCTGCAATTAGGGCTTTGATGTTCTTCTGCGTTCCCATTTACTTACTTACTTTACTTTCACTTTGTGTTTTCACACAGAGCAGGAGTGGAAGCTTAGCACACGCTTCATCAATTGCTTATCGGAGCGTCGCTTGTTTATTTATCATTATAAATCGTTTATGATTTGACTTTATATTTTTGTAATTTCCCTCCTTGTGGGCTCTCGCCCTGTTGCGATAAAGACGCTTGTGTACCGCTTTGACAACATGAGCTATGGCAGTGGGAAGAAACTCCTGGAAGTTTTTTTTTTTTTACCACACTGAACAACATTACATTACATTTATTTAGCAGACATTTTAATCCAAAGCAACTACAAAACACTGGTTCAATAAGGTACAAAACTCATTTCGTACAGCTATTTCTAGCCAAGGACACAGTTCAGATCACACAGTGAACACTATTCTGACCTAACTTATGCCAAACCAAACTAGGGAGAAGAACAAGCTACAATATTAGGACAAATACACATTACAAAAAGTGCTGGAATGGGGGTACATGTAACATGAGTGTCATGGAAGGGGGATTTAAAGTGAAATGATACACAGAGTGGTGGCAGTTAGTCCAGGTATACTCTGAAGAGATGCGTCTTCAGACCACGGCGGAATGAGTGAGAGGTCTGAAGAGGAACAAGTCCAAGGTGACAGGTCAGCACAGTCGAATCAACTGTCGTTGTAGAGAGCACTGCCTGCTCACATACGCGGGTGTGTGTGTGTGTGTGTGTGTGTGTGTGTGTGTGTGTGTGTGTGAGTGAGTGAGTGAGTGTGTGTGTGTGTCTGCATGTGAGGCTGTTGGTGAAAGACATGGGTTCCCTCACTTCACACTGCTCCTTGAGATTCCTTCGTAAGCTTTGATTACTAATAAAAGGGGTTCTGGGAGGTTATGCCTCATTTCATACAGCCTCAATTTTGCATATGCAAATTACAGCATCCTTCCGACCGCTTACAAGCCTGACTTACACCAGCCGGACAGCTGAGTGCAGGTCAGAGCACACAGCAAGGTAAAACCAAGTGGTTTCTAAGTGAATTTAGCTTGTGTGATAAGTAACCATTATGAACACATTTGGTACATAAAATCTTCCCACGGTTTAGTCAACAAGCACGAAGCCGTCCAGACCCACGGCGCACCTGTATAACTATATAGCTAGCTAGCTATGCCATGTCATCACCTCTGTAACGTTATTTGTTGTCCTCCATGTGTCCATACATCTGCATTGGTGGTTGTAGCTGTGTGTCCTTAGCTCCTACTCATGCATGCAGGATAGCGTCCGTATGCGCTAATTAGGTTAACTAAAGTAGGCGAAACTCGAACATGTTAGGGTTAGCTAAAGTACCGTTTGGCGATAAAGCTGTGCTTAAAAATGTTGTGCCGTACCACCTGCGCATGCGTCCCACAAAACGTCCCTCTCAGGTCGTCCATGAGTGAGTGAGTGACCACAATTTGCCATGCGTAGCCCACGGCGGCAGTCCTGCCTGCACGCCGTGGGAAAAAGAGAGGTTGGGTAAATACAGAATATTTATTTTTGTGGGCTTTCTTAGGGTTTCGTTTTGTAAGGTCCCTCACTGGAATTAGCTTCTGGCAGTGGAATATAGCTGGGGAAAAATATATACACAGCATTCCAATTTTGGAGGTTTGGTGTGATTTGAAGAGGTTTTAGGGACACTTGGTCCCACCTCTGGGAAAACACGTCAAATTTTATTGCTTTGTTAAATCCATTCCAAAGTTTTATCCTGGTGTTGCATACATCCTGGGGCATAACTGAAAAAAGAAATCTGGTTTTGTCCTGTATCAGAAGTACATATAAGCACTAGAGAATAAAGAAAATATGAAACGGTTTTTGGATTTATTTGTTGTTTTTCAGAATAAGTATGTGCACAAATGCACAAATTAGCTCCTTATTTCAAGCTTTGAACCATGTCTGTACTGTATATAATTTGAGATAATGGGGTTAATTTAACACATGGGAGGATTCTTACAAAAACTAAGATTAGCCTGACCAGGCTAATCTTATACAACTGTGAGCCTGACCAGGCTAATCTTACACTACTGTGAGCCAGACCAGGCTAATCTTACACTACTGTGAGCCAGACCAGGCTAATCTTACACTACTGTGAGCCTGACCAGGTTGCCAATCTGATGTGGGAGAAATGTATCAAACTTTAGGGATGTGCTTTGCGAATAAATAAACCAGTGGTTAGTTTCAGTTTCTGTTGAATCATGATCTAGCGTAGGTGTAGCTCTCTAGGTATATTCATGCCAAATAAACCATTAAATAACCACCTATGACATAATGTTGCCAAGAACTCGATGGATTCCATAACATTACATTGGTTAAAACCTTTCAGGACCAATCATATTTTTGAGAAACCAATCTTACCAACTGTGACTTCCCTTTCCAGATGCTAAGACTACATTTTATTCATGAAATAAATGCATAAAAGCAACTCGGCTACTTTTGCACCTGAGCGCCGCTTTGATAAAACTGCGGTTATTAGGCTATTTCAGGACCAAGGGGGAGAAAACCAGTTTTCACTGACACACAGTAGCAATATGCAAACATGGCGACGGGGATGACAGCTGTGATTCATGGAGCATTGTCAAAGGTTAGTCCGTTGAGACTTCCACACACTTTATCGCTGACGGAATTCTGTTTGAGTCACGGTCTCGAGGACGCTCGAGGAGCATATGACCAGCCTGGCGTCCCCACGGAGAGAGAGAGAGAGAGAGAGAAGGCAACCGAGCAAAATTAGCCGCTCGGTATCAAACTGCCTGCCATAACATGACGGACATATGTAAATGCATATGTACATAAGGCGCCCTCTAAAAGTATCACAACAATAGTGAACTTTGTTATTTTTGCTATATGCTTTCCGTATTTGAGATCAAAAGATGACTATAAGACAAAAGTACAGAATTAGCTTTTATTTTATGGTATTTACATGCATATATGTTTTACCATTTTACAGAAACTTCTGTTTTTGAATCGAGTCCCCCATTGTCAGCTGTGCAACATTAAGTCAACGGATGAACTTACAAGTAAATCAAAGCAATAAAGTGTAATATTTGGTTGCACAGCCCTTAAATGCAATAACTACATCAAGGCTGTGACCCATCGACATCAACCAGCCATTTGGTATCTTCTTTTAAAATGCCTTTCCAGGCCTTCACTGCAGCTGCTTTCAGCTAATCTTTGTTTCAGTTGGGTTTCTGTCTTCAGTCTCCTCTTCGGCAAATGAAATTCATGCTCCATTGGATTTGAATCAGGTGTCTTGCCCGGTCCAAAACTTTCCCATTGATGAACGCTTCGGTTGAGTAGGCAGCGTGTTTGGGGTCACCGTCTCGCTGTAGGAGTGAGCATCTGTGCCCTTCGGAATTCATCCTACTGCAGTCATCCTCCATTACATCATCAATAAAGATGAGTGAGCCTGCTCCAGAATCAACCATACATGCCTATTCCATGACACTACCTCCTCCATATTTCACAGATGAGGTGGTATGCTTTGGATCACTGGCTGTTCCTTCTTTTCGCCATACTTTTGGCTGTCCATCGCTCTGGTAAAGGCGTCATCTGTCCATAAAACTTTGTTCCAGAACTCTTCTGGCTCATCTATGTACTTTTCAGCAAATTCTAATTTGGCCTTTCGATTCTTGCAGCCAATGGGAGGTCTGCATCTTGCAGTGCAACCTCTACAATTCTGTTCTCGATGTCTTCTGCATACGATGGCTTGTGACATTTTCACCCCTACCCTCTGGAGACTGCTGGTGACGTCACTGACTCTTGTTTTAGGGTTTTCCTTCAAAGCTATTGTTCATTCGTCTGTCATCAATTGCTGTCTATCTTCCTTGGACGACTTGTGCAGTGTTTATTTCTGAGTCCAGCAGTGGTTTCTTTCTTTTTTGAAGACTTCCCAAATTGCTCTACTTGATACACCCAGTTTCTGGGCTATCCTTCCTAATGAATTCTTCTGTCCTCTCCGCTTACGGATTTTTTTTTTTTCCAGCCGTAGTTAGTCCTCTGGTGTTCATGAGGGCGTTCGCCTCTGACTCCAAAACCAATCTCCTTAGCTGAAGGCTAAAGCTAAGACTGAAAATAGACACTCACTTCCTCTTTCATGTGTGAACCATCCACGCAAAAGGAAACTACCGAGCGACAGCTGACACCAGTCAGTTATCCATTACCTTACTTCCGCACAGCTGCAAATGAGAGGACTCAACACAAAAACAGCTGTTTCTGTAAATTGGAAAAACATGAAATAAAATGAAATAAAAGTCAATTGTCTGACTTTTTCTCATATTCATCTTTTGATCCCAAATGTTTCTATTGCAAAAAAAAAAAGCAATTTCACTTTACAATTACAATATTTTTGGAGAGCACTGTATACATACATCAGGTCATTTGCTTGTACATATTTATGTATAGTATGTATGCACGCATTTTTTATTAATTAAAACTATAATCTTGCAAAGAATTTAATTGAATGTGTTTTGTGTTTGAAAATATATCGAACAATGCCAATAAAGTATTCTCAATTGAAGTGAACTGAATTGAGAGAGAGAGAGAGAGAGAGAGAGAAGGACAACTGAAGTAGGCCACAACACAGGGGACACCACATGTCCCAGATCACTCATTTACAGCAGGATCATGGGAAAGAGTGGATAGGTAAAACACACACACACACACACACGTTTACACACCTACACACAAACACACACACACAAGTATACACACCTACACACACTCACACCTACACACAAACACACACACATATACACACCCACACACAAACACACCCACATACATGCACACACATACCCACACACAAACACACACACACACACACAGGCATACACACCCACACAGACACGCACATATACACACCCACACACACACACCTACACACAAACACACACTATACACCCACATACAGGCATGCACACACACACACACACGCACACGCACACATACACACACACAAACACGGCTGTGTAATTACATGCCCCCACATAGAGTCCAGCCTACACAGACAGAGTTCAGAACCTAAGCAGGAGGGAGAGAGCGATGGAAGACGCGTTACAGACAAAGGCGCTATAAATAGACGCCACCGACAACAGCAATAGACAGACTTCGGCATCATGTTTCCAGAGAAGGGAAGTTTCTCTCCTTTCTCACTTTTTCTCTACCGCTCCACCAACTCCTCCGGTCGGTCTGTCACTTCATGCTGTTCTTTGTTACTCAAGGTGTGTGCGTGCGCGTGTGTGTGTGCGTGCGTGCGCATGTGTGTGCGTGCGTGTGTGTGTGCGTGAGAGAGAGAATACGCTCCAGCCTGTTACAACCTGAAGGACAGTGTGAAACCACCCAAAGAGTGCAACCACCGCACAGATAAACAGTGTGTGGTACCTGTCCAACTTGCAAGTATTGTAATTACAGTTAGTAAGTGACAATAAGTATTGTAAATTGTTTGTGTGTGTATACATATATGAATGAACATTCATTAATTCATTCATTTATATATGTATATGTATATACATATATATATATATATATATATATATATATATACACACATACATATATAATGCTTTTACTCAGTATAGAGTGAGTAGTGTGTGCTTTTGTGTGTTAGAGAGATTGTGTGTTGTTGGTGCATGTGTGTGTGAGGGGGGGAGAGAGAGAGAAAGAGAGTGTGTGTGTGTGTGTGTGTGTGTGTGAGAGAGAGAAAGAGAGAGGGAGAGACTATGCATGTGTGTGTTAGAGATAGCGTGTGTGTGCATGTGTGTGTGAGAGAGAGACAGTGTGTGTGTGTGTGTGCGAGAGAGAGAGAGAGACAGTGTGTGTGTGTGTGCGTGTGAGAGAGAGAGAGAGAGACAGTGTGTGCATGTGTGTGTGAGGGAGAGAGGGAGACAGTGTGTGCATGTGAGTGAGTGTGTGTGTGTGTGTCTGTGTGTGAGAGAGAGAGAGAGGGAAAGACAGTGTGTGTGCATGTGTGTGTGAGAGAGACAGAGAGAGAGATACAGTGTGTGCATGTGTGTGTGAAAGAGGGAGAGACAGTGTGTGTGTGTGTGCGTGTGTGAGAGAGAGAGAGAGAGTATACATGTGTGTGTGTGAGAGAGAGAGAGAGAGAGAGAGTGCGGTAAAGTGAGGATCGAGCTGTGCGCTCACGTACAGTACTGAGTACAGTACAGCATGGTTCCACAGCTGAGAGTTTGTGCGCGGGTCTGGCGGACAGAGCAGGCGTGGTTGTAACGGTGGGATGAGCGCACGGACTTGCTCCCGACGCATGTGCACCTGCGATGAGCACTTGCGCCCTGTCAGATTTTAATGCTCGCCAATGCGTGGGCGGGTGGGTGTTCAACATGAAGTGACAGAAATGTGGATGCAAGGCGCCTTTAATAAGAGAACCCCCTCCCCCCCCCCCCTCCCTCTCTATAGATTGCTGGCTTCATTCTCTTTCACTCTATATAATTGCACACGCACACACACACACACACGTACGTACACCTCTCGCTTTCTCTTTCTCTCTCTCTCTTCCTCTCCCGTTCCTCCTTTCCTCTTTAACTCCTTCATCTCCTGCTCATTTCTGTCGTTACCCTCTCCCTCTCTCCATTTCCTGTATCTGTAGCAGATCTTTTTCCCAGCACACCTCTGCGGCTCCTCCGATCGCCCCCGACGCGTTCCATTAGCCCCCCAGCGTTGCTTCATTCATCTTTCCTTCCACATTCCGCTCATCCATCACCCCCTCCATCCCTCCTACAGCAATCCCTTTGAGCCTTCTCTTCCCTCGCTCCCGTTCCTGTAATACAGCATTTACATAAGCGTACATCTCACATCGCGCTCTCTCTCTCTCTCCCTCTCACTCTGATCCGCCTTCAAACACATTTGGCACATTCAATTAAATGCCGCTACTTGAACGCTTATCTCTCCGTCTTACCAGCGGTCCCCCTCTCCTCCACCAACCCCTTTCCCCCCTTCCCTCATCCCCCTTTCTCCTCTCTCTCTCTCTCTCTCTCACCACGGCTAGTCCCCTCAGACTCACTACACACATCTCTCCATCACACATCCCCGCTTTCTCTAACCAGTAAAAAAATGAAATTAAAAAAACACAGCTTTTCTTACTGGGTGCAATGCTGTCTTCTTCTTCTTCTTCTTTTTCGCTCTGTTGGTAGATCCCTCCTTCCCCGCACGGAAAGAGAGAGTGATATAGAGGAAGAGACGGAGAGAGGGAAGACCCAGCAGCTGGCAGTTGCAAAAAAAATATGAGAGGGGGAGAGAGAAAAAGACAGGTAAAAAAAGAAAAGAACTGATTAAAAAAAATAAATCAATGTACTGCAAGCAACAATTACATTGTAAGGTCTATCCAGGCTAATCAGATGAGAGCGATAGCAAATCCTGGACTCTCATTACATCTTCCAGCGTTAGCAATAGTAACAGTTCTATTTCCTTGGTTCTGACAACCAATCCTCCCTCCCTCTCTCTCTCTCTCTCTCTCTCTCTCCCTCTCTCTCTCCTTCTCTCTCTCTCTCTCTCTCTCCACGGCAGCATGTTCAAACAGCCCCGATCTCTCTCTCTCTTTCAGCTGGTTGGTTGGCTCCTTCCCTTCATTACCCTCCCCTCCATACCTTTCTCTCTCCCTCACGCTCTCTCGCCCCTCCCCCTCTCCCATCTTTCCCTGCCTCTCTCCCACTCTCTCTCTCTCTCTCTCTCAGTCAGATACAGGCATATCCCCCCCCTCTCTCTTTGATGTTATGGAGTTCTAGACTTTAGCTACGAAGGGAGTCGGACTACAGAAAGCTGTGTGATGAAAAACGCACCACGGCCAAGAAAGAGGAGGAAAAACAGACTCCGCGTACCTGCGGAAGCAGACTGACGTAGCACAGCGTCCAAAGACCCACATCAATTATATAGGAGGTCGAAGCCGATGTTACATGATCGTAATTTTATAATTCCGTCGGGTTATTTTTACTGCGGAGTCAGTCAGCGGACTCCATTCTGACAGCGTTTAGGCGAGTCAGTTTCATGGCGAGTCACAGTCAGATGTACGGACTACAGACACAAAGTTAAAAATGACTGACAGGGCAAAGTGCAGTACAGACACGGGCAAATTCACATATTGCGAAGCCCGTAATTCCAAAGGTGTTGTATTCAAAGATGACAATGACGGCACAAATGGTTTGTTTTGTCTTCTCTTCACAGTTGAAAGTCAAACAACAGATATACAGCTCAGCTGTTCACCTGTCCTCTGCAAATCAACTTCCCAGCCTAGCCCAACATACCTTCTTGCAGTTAGGCTCCGCCCTCCACAACCTAGCTCCACCCATAACCCCACGTAACCTCCAGAGTTAAGCTCCACCCACTAAAGCTCACCTCCACCCACAACCCCACACAACCTCCAGAGTTAAGCTCCTCCCACTAAAGCTCACCTCCACCCACAACCCCCATACAACCTCCGGAGTTAAGCTCCACCCTCTTAAGCTCAGCTCCACCCAGAACCCCACACAACCTCTGGAGTTAAGCTCCGCCCACAACCCCCACACAACCTCTGGAGTTAAGCTCCACCCATTAAAGCTCACCTCCACCCATATCCCCTACAGCAGGGCTGGCCAGGCCTGTTCCAGGAGATCCACTGTCCTGTTTTCATTTCAACCTTAATTTGGCACATCTGATTCTAATAATTAGCAGCTCAACAAGATCTCTAGCTGTGGATTGAGGTGTGCTTTGTTAGTGTTGGAATAGATCTCTCTGGCGATATTTCACTGTCTCCCCCTACTCATCTTCTATATCCAGCCCCACCCACCCTCTGGAGTTAAACTCCACCCTCCACAACGCAGCTCTACCATAGCCCCACCGACCCTGTAAAGTTAAGCCAAGTTCCACCCATACCCTCCAACACTAGTGTTGACAGACTAACTCCACCAACCGTCTACATATGGAGCTAAGCTCCACCTACTATGTCTAAGCTCCTACCACTAACTACAAGTCCTGTCCGTCACAGCCTACCTGCACCTACCTATCTGAGTCAAACTCCTCCCTTCCCAAACAGCTCTACTCTCTATAGGCCGACTCTACCCAAAGTCTTTCAATAAGCTCCACCTTCTACAGTCAAGCTCCACCCTTTATAACCCATCCCCGCTACAATCTTCTACAATCCAGCTCCATCCTTTATAATCCAGCCCTGTTACAACCTTCTACAGTCCAGCTCCACCCTTTGTAACCCAGCCCTGTTCCAATCTTCCACAGTCCAGCTCCACCCTTTATAACCCAGCCCTGTTACAATATTCTACAGTCCAGCTCCACCCTTTATAACCCAGCCCTGCTACAATATTCTACAGTCCAGCTCCACCCTTTATAACCCAGCCCTGCTACAATCTTCTACAGTCTAGCTCCATCCTTTATAACCCAGCCCTGTTACAACCTTCTACAGTCCAGCTCCACCACTTTATAACCCAGCCCTGTTACAATCTTCTACAGTCCAGCTCCACCCTTTATAACCCAGCCCTGTTACAACCTTCTACAGTCCAGCTCCACCCTTTATAACCCAGCCCTGTTCCAATCTTCCACAGTCCAGCTCCACCCTTTATAACCCAGCCCTGTTCCAATCTTCCACAGTCCAGCTCCACCCTTTATAACCCAGCCCTGTCACAACCTTCACAGGCCAGTCACACCTTTCCCTGCACCCATCCTCTGCAGGGAAGCTCCACTGTGCACAGCCAAGCCCCGCCCCTATTATCCACAGCCTATCACTCCCCTATATCCCACTGCCTGGCCCCACCCCTTCCTGCATGAACTAAATATGACAGCCTTAATAAAAGAGAGCCACGCTGATGGAATACAGTCATGATGGCCAGATCATGTAAAATTCATTTCTGGCTGATCTGTATTCCGAAGTACAGAGATACATCCCCTAGAGCTTTTCCATGAACCAGAACTGACTGGCGGCCATGGCTTTGTTTTTCCATTTCCCTCAAAGCGTACACAGTAGCCGTATGGTATAGTAATGGCAGTAACTTTACAGTAACTTTCAGTCCGGTCCATACGGTAGCAGATCGTTTCAGTCCAGACCGTACCGTAGTGGGGGGCTTTGAGTCTGGTCCGTACGGTAGTGGATCGTTTCAGTCTGGCCCGTACGGTAGTGGATCGTTTCAGTCTGGCCCGTACGGTAGTGGATCGTTTCAGTCTGGTCCGTACGGTAGTGGATCGTTTCAGTCTGGCCCGTACGGTAGTGGATCGTTTCAGTCTGGCCCATACAGTGGGGAGAGGGTGCTTTCAGACCGGTCCGTACGGAAGTGGATCGTTTCAGTCTGGTCCGTACGGTAGTGGATCGTTTCAGTCTGGCCCGTACGGTAGTGGATCGTTTCAGTCTGGTCCGTACGGTAGTGGATCGTTTCAGTCTGGCCCGTACGGTAGTGGATCGTTTCAGTCTGGCCCGTACGGTGGGGAGAGAGTGCTTTCAGACTGGTCCGTATGGTGGGGAGAGGGTGCTTTCAGACCGGTCCGTACGGAAGTGGATCGTTTCAGTCTGGCCCGTACGGTAGTGGATCGTTTCAGTCTGGCCCGTACGGTGGGGAGAGAGTGCTTTCAGACCGGTCCGTACGGAAGCAGGGTGCTTTTAGTCTGGGCCGTATGACAGGGGGGGCTTTCAGTCCGGTCCGTACAGTGAGGGGGGTGCTTCCAGTCCGGTCTGTATGATAGGGAGGTGTGCTTTTAGTCCAGCCCGTACTTTACCGATGGCAAGTTCAGGTCCTAAAATCATCCCGTCAGATTTTAAATGAATGTTCCTCTCGCCCTCTCTTTCCCAGCCACTCCTAGTTCTCTCCCCCCCCCCGTCCCCCTCTGGCGTTTGAGGGGTACAGATGGTTCCGAGCGCTCCAGGGCTATCCGTCTCACCCTCGCTCTCTCCCCGCGGCTGCCGCTGCTAAATCGGGCAAGGTGACTGCGTTCCCACGACAACGTTCCCGTCGCCGCCGCCGGCCCCCGCTGAAGCCGCCAGCGCCGCCGCCGCTCGCTATGTGGGACACGTCATACATTACCCACGATGCATTTCCATATGTCAGACACGCGTCTGTAACAGGGGGTCATAAAAACACGCCGGACATCACCGGCGACGGTACCGCACCCGGTCGTTACAACGAGGCTGCTGACCCCCCCGCTCGGACACCAGTGGCGAAGGGAGAGGAGGCTAATTAAAACCCGGGGAGGGGTAGAGGGTGTAAGGTACAGCTCAGAGAGCAGAGGAACGTGATGATTATACCCGCGGGGGAAAGCCTGTTTAGCAGCGTAATTATAATTTCCCCAATCCAAAAATTTCAGTAACAAAAAAAGTCTGCTACCAGTCTGCAAAAAGTTACATCTACAGACTGCATAGAATCTGATACAGAGACCTATGGCATAATTTTGCAGACATCTATTCCTTGCCATAATAATCACAGAGTATCCATCCATTGTCTATACCCGGTTATCCCGAGAAGGGTCGCAGGGAGTGCTGGAGCCTATCCCAGCATGCATTAGGGGAGAGGCAGGAATACACTGGACAGACCACCAGTCTATCGCAGAAGCACGCTACATGAGAAAGTGTAAATCATGTTTCATGGTGCCTTAGTGGTTTTTGACATAGATCAATTCTCCTTTGATTGATCAAGCCGCTTGATGAAACTGTTACAAGCGGATGGCTTTTGCAGCCTGCTCGATGTGTGATAATGCTGTATTTTTACACTGGGGGTGGATACTGCAGTGTGCTACAATTACTACAGATTATTCAATAATAATTCCATGTAGAACCAAACCTTTCTTCCCCACAGCATTCTCCTGTATTTGCAGTCTATGGTACCATCAAAGCACCCATATGAACAATGTGCTTCTGATTCAAAATGGCACTTTGAAAGGACATTTTTAGTTCTGAACACACTGGAAACAACATTACTGCATAAATGTAAGCATTTCGCCCCACATGTAGAAGGTTGGTAGAGTTAGTCTGTCATCACTGGTGTTAGAAGGTACGGGTGGAACTTCAGAGGGTGGAGCTTAACTCCAGAGGGTGGGTGGGGCCGGACATAGGAGGTGAGTAGGGGGAGGCAGTGAAATACAGTCATAGAGATCTACTCTTTGCCTACGTTTGCTCCGACCCTAACAAAGCACACATTCCACGGCTGGAGATCTCGTTCTCTCGGAGTGATCTGCACTCGCCTTCGTCGAGCTCCCAAAGCAGACGCACCGTTCCAGAGGAAATGACATCGCCCGTCACGGCCGTCCCGAGAGAAGCTCTCGAAGGGAAACGTTCCTCCTTCATCCGCCAGATTTTGAGCAGTGTCAAAAAAAAAGGCAGAAAGGCCGGTTCGGATTAGCGAAGCTATCGAAGCCGTATTGGGGTTGGAACAGCGAGAACCAGCAGCGCGGCCTGCGTGCTCGTTTAGGACGCTACGCGGTGAAGACGGCGCACCCACAGCTAGGCCCTCTCGTATTGGTATGATTCAGGAATGAGATCATCCACAGCTGCTGGCAAAGACAAAAATAGGTGCCCAGCCAACGCAGCGGTCACCAGAAATATTTGCGCCCCCCTCCCCCTCCCCCTCCCCCTCCCCCAAAAAAAAGGGGTTTACTTTCGGTGTCATTATAAAACGCTTCAATGAGATAACGTTCCCGCTCATGCAAATGAATAGCCTTACGCAAGGAAATAATTTTAATGACAGAGAAAAATAATTATGGCTATTAAAAGCATTCCAAAACGTTGTCCTTGGGGGGGTGGCGTTATTAGGACTCTGCTCCCGTTAAGAGCAGTCCCTGTGCTGAGAGTTCTCACGTTCGTTTCACACCGGCTGCAATGGAAGGAGTGAGTTTTTCTGGTGTCACGTATGCATCCCGTTTTAAATATGTAACCTTTGTCGAAGCAAGCCTTCTACTGGACACTTGGACCAGACATGAAAGCATACGAGTCATATAAGGAAGAGTGGTGCACGCTGGGATTTGTAGTCATTTGTCCGAATGTGCAGTCTCTCAGTGGAATGTAGACTGTTCCCATTTTGTGCGTTTAAGTGGTGTGTTATTCAGTGTACCCGTTTCACAGTGTGAACAGACGCATGGCCTTGCTCATTTAAACAACCCTGCTTGGACGATGCTTTGACACAGATTCCTCATTTCGCTGAGGGCTCCCCGTTTTCATGGGGCTGTTAATCGATTTGGCGGGACGCTCGGGAGTACGCCCCAGGGGCGCGGGGGCGTGTATCTATGTGTCGGCAGGGTTGCCCCGCCCACTCCCGTTTCATGGGAGTTAAACGCTGAGGAACTCGGCCTGCGCCCTCCTCAAACACCTCCTCCTCCTCCTCCACCCTGTCCTCCTTATGGAAAAAGCTGTCCCACTTGCCTTCGGAGTTAACCCCTCGCTCGCCGAGCTGCCGGGGGAAAGTGGGTCACGGACTGGAGAGAGGGGAGGAGGAGAGAGAAAGAGAGACAGAGGGAGAGAGGAGAGGAGAGAGGAATAGAGAGAGGGGAGGAGACAGATAGTGAGAAAAGGGAGGAGAGAGAGCAAGAGAAGGGAGGAGAGAGAGAGCGAGAGACAGAGGGGAAAAGAGAGAGAGAGAGAGATCGGGAAATGACAGATGGGCTGAAAGGAGGGGGAAAAAAAGTCTTGAGGACAGATATAAAAAAATGATAAGATGGTACAAGCTATAGACCAGCGGGAATATGTCGGAAAACAGGAGGAGAGAACAACAAGTGAAAAGACCGGTAAGAAGAGAAGAGGGGGACTTCAACCAGCACGACACAACCACACAAATCAGTCGAAATGGTAACAAACATGTTTAAACTTTAATTTTTCCAATGTATTATTTTACAGCAGAACATTATAAAGGATCGGTCCTCCAGTTTCTTGCTTACAAAAGGCGTCAAACGTACATCCCCACCAGATTCCCCTAAAAAGAGCTTTCCTGGGATATACACATAAATGGACACCAATGTTTTTTTTTTTTCCAGAAAAAGTACAGAAAAAAGTCAATTTTTTTTCCACCCATTAATATTAACTTCATAACTTCATATCATATACAATCGGTTTGTTACATTTAAGTTATATTAAAGCACCATTTATTAAGACCAGAGATATTGAAATAAATAATAAATTGGCCATTTTTTTCCTGTCTCACCTAAAACACAGAAACAAATGTATACATACACGCTGCCCAGCTTAACTTAAACGCATCATGACATATCATGACAGCACCGTTATTGTTTTATTATTTGTTTATTTTAAATACAGTATCACAAATCCCTATGGTTCCAGTCCAGTCTCCCAAGTCCCAACTTCCTGGTTGGGCTCCGCCCCCCCCCCCATACCGTGATGTAAGAGCCGGCAGCCATTTTACCCTCCGTTTGTAAGCGAGTGCGGGCACGGCGTCGGAGACGAACGCGCTCGCGTGGAAACGCCGCCGCCTAAGAATCCACGCTCGCGAGCGCCTCGCTCGGTCGGTTGTCGACGCTCGGGAAAAAAACGGCGGTCGGCGAAGCGCGACTTCGGACCTTCGTTAGCTACGGGCGCGGTTCGGAACGACCGCGACCGCGGCGAGAGGCGCGAGCCGGCTCCGGCGTCGCCGGAGAAGCGTCGACTCCTTTTAACGAGCGGCGTCGCGCGGAAAGCGGCGAGCGAGCTTGAGAACTTGGGTTGGCGAGGAGGGCTGGCGGGAGACGGGACGCTGAGGTTCAGTAATGAGGGAGAACGCTTCCGTGTTGACCCCTCCCCCCTCCCCCTCCCCGCGGGTTTAAATAAAGTGTTCAGCGCAGCGGAGCACCTGAGCCTGGCTTGCCGTACAGTAGCGCAGCTGAGCGCTCGCAGCGCATTACCCCACCCCTCAGAGGGTCCGCCCCCCTCGCTGCTGCGCCTCGCTGGGCGCTGCTTCTAGTTCATCCAGTAAGGCAATGCGCCGCACGCACGTAGACACACACACACACGCACACGGACACACACGCACACACAGGCGCGCACACACACGCACACAGACAGACGCGCACGCACAGACACACGCATGCTCGCACTCATACAAACACAGTATGCACACACAGTACACGCAAACACACACGCACACACACAGTATGCGCAAACACAAACATACAATTATACACATCACTCTCACTCACACAATACACACACACATCCTTTCTGATACATAAACGTATACATTTCATGACCACCTAGGTGAATATAAAAACGATGTTCCACTTCTTAAAAAAAGGTGGACTGAATTAAATAAATATAATAACTGGGGTACATATTTTCACGAAAGGGCACAACGGCCCCACCATGTGGCTACATTCTGCTATGCCAGGTCAGGAGAGAACTGTGGTACTACCGCAAAAAAAAACGGATATTAAATAACGTCAGCTAAAATCTTACAACTTCCTAAGTGGAAATAAAGTGTGGAAACGACGCGTCTGAAATCTCGCACAGGGAGACACACAATCCGTCACATTCCATCCGAGCTTCACCTCCTCCTGTTTAACTCCTCGTGTTCTGCTTCAGTTTAACTAGGGCTGCACCCGTCCGGTCACGCTGTGATTGGACAGGGGTTAAATCGTTTTAAGCGCACACATCTTTTAGAGGTTGTGACCGCATTTTTTTGGGGGGATTTTTGGTAAAAAATAAAATTACTTTCTGGGAAAAATAAAATAAAATCCTGTGCACATTCACACATTTTTTCTTTCTTTTTTTTGTTTTAAAGTCTCAGGCAGAAAGTGTTACTCGTACAGAAGACGAACAGTACTGTTTGTGCGGCCGCCACGTAAACTCCTGGTCTTACGATTAACAGCAAATAATAAATATGTGGGGTGTTTGGATCAGTCAGTCTTCTGTGTTTTTTTTTTAAAGCCTAGACAAATCAGTCTGTGTACTGCAGGTCCAGGTCCACAGAGCCGTCGGTCACCACCAGCCTGAGTCTCTTGGGCTTCCTGTCCGTGTGAAGGGAGCCCAGGGAGTGGGAGGAAGCGGGGAGGGAGCAGGACACCGAGGGGGCGGGGCCGTGGGCGGAGCCCAGGCCCTGATGCTGCTGATGCTGCTGCTGCTGCTGCTGCAGGTCCTTCTTGCTCAGCTCCTCCCCCCGCAGCCCCGCGAAGCCGCCCGGGGGGGCGGGGGGCGGGCAGTTCGAGGGCCCCGGCCCGCACGGCTCCAGCACCAGCCTCCCCTGCGTCCCCGAGGGCTCCATCAGGCAGCGGTACGTGTAGCTGCCCGGCATGGCCCCGGAGTAGTTCAGGTACTCCCCCCCGTCCTTGTAGCCCAGGGTGACGGAGTGGTCGCCGGTGAAGTTGAAGACGTACGGGGAGGCCTGGCCGCCGTAGGGCAGGGGCTTGCCCCCCGGGGCCTGCTGCTCGGGGGGCTTGCGGGACGCGTGCGGGCCGCAGTGCGGAGGCGCCGACGGCGGCTTGTCCAGGGCCTCCGACGAGCCGTAGGCGAAGCCCGAGGGGTCGCACTGCTGCGCAAACGCGGGGGGCTTGGAGAAAGGCGGCGGCCTCTGGTCGGGGGGGTGGGGAGACGGGGCGCAGCCGGAGTGGGGGTTCTGGGAGAGGGACAGAGCTTCCAGCTTGCCCTGGTTCGAGCTTTTGCCGAGAGGTATGCTGTAGCTTTGATGGCCGACGCCGAAGGGACAGAAGGACTTGTGGAAAGTGGAGACGTTCCGCTCCGACAAACTGCAGCAAAGGCCCGATTTGTCGGGGGGCGCTTTGTTGAAGGCCACCGGCTCTTTGCTGGTGGTCACGTAGTAAATCGGGTGAATCCTGTCGCCGTGGGACAGAGGCTTGTTCAGGTACTCCGAAGCCTCGTAGCTAACGGTGCCCTTTCCCACGCCGAAGTCGTACTCCGGATATCCCGCTTGGTGGCAGGCGACGCTGGGGGGGTTCGGGGCTTCGTAAACCAGGCGATTCTTTCCGGGGTCCCCGTACCCCAGCTTGGGGCCGGGAGGTTTGAACGGCAGGCCGGGGTTGCTCAGGGCGCCCGCGTCTTTGCAGTGGCCGGCCAGATAGCCGGAGCTCTCGAACAGGCCGGTGTTCTTGTCGTAGGTGCAGCAGAACGCTTCCCCGTGGCCGACCGCGTGCGACTGCTGGAAGGCGGCCGGGTTGCTCCCCGCCGGCGAGCCGAAGGACTTGGCCGGAAAACCCTGAGCCCCCAGACTGAACGCGCCCGGCGTCGCGTGGCCGGAGAAGAGCTCCTGTTTGGCCGCGGCGCCGATGTTGTGGAAAGGCTGGATGCCTTTGTTCTGGGGGTCGGTCTGGACTTTGGCACACGCGGACTGGGCGGAAACTCCCCTCGAGCTGAAGCTGTAATTGAGCGGGTTGACTTGCGAACTGTGAGCCAGCGAGCTCGGGGCGGCGGCGCACCCGGAGCCCGACGAGGTGCCGAACATGAGCAGCTCTTTGCTGGCGCTCTGATGTCTGTCAGCGAGAGAATGCTGGGATTTGGAGTCTTCCTTCGTGTGGACGGCCTGTTGATTTTTATCAGGAAAGAAATTCAACGCGGGATGGGCGCCCTGTGCGGCAGCTTCAGAGGCCGCTGTAAAGCCAAGTGCGTTAAAAGACAGTGCATCTTTGGTGGACGTGTGATCTTCACCTAAAGAGAGAGGGACACTTTTGGGGCAACTGAAATCTGGGAAGCTCTGCAGATCTGCACCCGAACTGAAGTTGCTTCCTGGACTTGGCGTGTCGAGGTACGGAGTGCCCGGGTGCCACGTTTCGGAAGGGGTTTGGGAGAAAGGGCTGTTGAAGGAATCCGAATGGTTCTCTTCTTGGTCGGGGCAGAATGCACCGAGCGCATTCGGAAAGTTGCCCGGATGAGGGAGGTGGTAATACCCTTCCAAGTTCAACGTCTGGAAGTCCAGGAGATCTTCACAACAGTTTGTGCTGCTGGACTCGATGTTAAGGAGAGAGCCTTCGATCAATGAGAAAAGGGGAGAGGGAGCTTTAGGTTGGGACTGAGAGGTAGAATGTGTGTCATTGGGAATGCTTCTTTCAGGGGCCTGTGCTTGACTCGAGGCTTCGAGCGTGGGGACGGTGGAGAGACCCTGGTTGATCTGGAGCAAGCTCTGACTCGGCCCGCCGGACCTCCTGACCTCCCTCCGCCGCCTCCTTCTCCTCCTCAGGGCTCTTCCCTGCTTTGGTCGTATTTTCCTCACCTTCTTCCGGATTTCAACCATCGCCCTGCCCTTCCCCGCCCCCCTCCTCCAGTTCGGAGGCTCGGACGACAGAGGGTCCTCGGGAGAGCTGCGGAGGGGCGAGTTGAGAGAGAGGGGCGAGAGAGAAAGCGGGAGGCCGGACGACTCCATTTTCAGGGGCCCGACGGGGACGCCTCTCCGTCGTGTCTGCTTGACCTTCCTTCTGAGGCGAGAGCGCGGAGATGAGCGTTCCTCCTCCTCCTCCGACACGCGAAATTTCGCGTTTCCCCCAAACTGGCCCTCTTGAACATACGACGTGTGCCTTCTTAGCCTTCTCGTAGCCTCGCCCGTTCCCTCGTGCCCGCTCTCACTGTCCACCCTCCGGAGGCTTCTCTCGCCATCGTTCCCCTCCCAGTCCTCGGTTTCCACCGCCCATTCCCCCGCCGCCATCCTCCGCAGTCTGATTCGCGGTAAGGCTTGGTCCCCTCCGTCGGCGTTAGAGAACTGTCCCCTCTCCTCTTCGTCGCCGTCCTCGACTTCCACCTTGAAATGTGTCCTCAGCAGTGGAGAGGTGGAGAGTGGCCTGCTCTCCACCTCTCCGTTGCCACCGTTCTCCTCATCTCTTTCGTAGTTTATGTCGTTTTCTTCAGGTTTCATTGCTGTTCCTTCCACGTCTCTCGTTTTGGTTTCATCTCCTCCTTCTATGCTAGCAGCATCAGTCTCTACTTCCCCTCTATTAGCGCTAGCCTCACTCAAATTCCCGCCCGCTCCCCAAGCCTGCTGCGTTGCGCAAACCCCCCAGTCTATGTCTTCATCACTCACTCCCCCCGCCTCTCTGCTCTCTTCTAAACCTTCCCCCCCTTGCCCCACCAGTTCTTCACCCCTTACGTCTATTCTCTCACTCTGACCTGGACTCCCTGGACTCTCGACCGTCTTCAGCTCGGCGTCCTTCTCCCACCCTTCCTCTGGGTCTTTATGAGCTTCCACTTCCTGTTCCAGGACCATCTCGGCTCTCACTTCCCTCTCCATCTCAAGGTTCAGGATGGAAACGGAGTCCAGGAGGGCCTGAAAAGGCTCGAAAAGCGGAAGTTCACTTGGACTTGAGATGGCCATCATGTCTTCCTCCTCAGTTCTCTCCATCTCCCACTCCTCTCCTCTTTTTCTCTTCAGGCGAATTCTCAAGTTGCAGTTCTGGTCATCATCCCTCTCCAGACAATCCTGGAAGGCAGACAAAATCTGGACTTCGGTTTGCCTCTCCTCTCCCTCCTCCTCCTCCTCCACTTTTTCCCTAACCATTTCATTTTCCTGCCCAGGACTGGACTGAACAGGAGCGATCTCATCAGATGGAGACTTTTCTAAAAGTTCTGGACCCTCTATTTGAGTCTCTGGAGATGACAGCCTTTGGTCCACGCACACAGGTGTGGAATTTGCGTCCACTTCCTCTACAGTCTCTTGGTTGCCAGATTCTTCCCGCACTTCCGGCTCGCGCTCGGTCTGGAATTCCTGACGCTCGGACTCCGCTCCCTTCCTCTGCTCCTGCTCGGTCTCTGCTGAGGTATCCTCCGGCCCCTCTGCTCCTGCTCCTGCTCCGCCTCCACCCGGGAGCTCCGCTGCCCCGTCTCCGTCTTTACTCCGCCCGTTTATCTCGCCGCTCCCGGCCTCCTGCTCCGCCGTCTTTCCGGCCCCCCTGACACTCCCTGATCTTAAGCGCCCTGCCCTCGACGGCGGAACCCTTCGGCTTGCTTGGACCGGTTCTTTCCCGTTTGCCGCAGAACGCAGCCGTCTGAGCTTTGAGCTCAGCCGCGAGGTTCGGACCAATCCTGCCTTCGGCACGCTCTCGGGCTTCGCCGCTTCGCAGCGGGATGGAGATGCGCATTTTTCGTTTTCTCCCTCTGCTTTTCCACCATCTTTTTCCCTCGACTCGGTCTGCACTTTCATTTCTTCCGCCACTTTTGATTCCGAGTCCAACTTCTGCTCCGGCTGTGCCGCTGCCTTCTCCGACGGGACTTCCAACGGAACCGAATTTAAGCTCTGCTCGCACTCCATCGCCATCGCTTGCAGAGACATCCTTTTCTTTAATGGGATTCGAGCCTGGTTGCGTGCCTGCGCGGCAAGATCCAGACCCCGCTTCAGACTGGACTGCTCGGCGGCGGGCCGCTCTGGGGCTGAAAGCGCTGGCTTAGGAGCTTTCGGCTCCGCCGGAATCGCGCAGCGCGCTGGAGGATTTGTAATAGTCTGAGGCCGCTCTTGCTGCGGGGCGTTTTGCTTCATGAGTTTCCCTGCGCTCGTCAGAGGTGGGAGCGAGTTCTCTTCCGTCTCCGCCGCTCTCTTTCTCAGCGTCCTCCACACGTGCCCTTTCCTCGCTCTCCTCTTTCCTCTTCCTGCCGGTTTCCTTTTCTCCGGCAGCTTCGACTTCTCTCCTCCTTTCACCCCCTCCTCTCCCGGACCGTCCTTCTTTTCTTTACGTTCTGGGGTTTTAGCGTCTTTCTCCTGCCGCTTCACGCTCAGGCTTTGCTCTTTGCTCTTCCCGAGAACGTCAGAGAGAAGAATCCTCACCTCCTTAATAACGATGCTGCCCAAAAGCTTCCTCCGAGGGGTTTTTGAGTGCCCCTTTTTTGGTTGATCTCTCGTACCGTTTCTGTCAATTTCTTCCACTTTCTTTTTTTCTCCATTGTTCGGATGCACGAGCATCCACTTCCCTCTCCTCATACTTCTGGGCCGGACAAACGGCTGTCCTGCTTTCTTTCCTTCCCTCTCCCGTGCAGACTCTCCCTCATCTGCACCTTTCTTCTCTTTCTCTTCTGCAATCTTTGTGGTTGAAATTAAACTATTCTTTCCTTCACCTTTCTTCCTCCCTCCTCCTTTCTCGCCCTCATTTGTCTTCTCGTCCCGCTTCCCACCATCTTCCTTCCCATGCTTCTCAACCCTCTGACTGTTTGTCGTCTCCTCCTCTCCGCCCTTCTCTGCCGTCCCCACTGTAGCTCTCTCTTGGATTATCTCTTCCCTTACATCAGCACTATTTTCATTCTCGCTGCCATTCACACCCTCCTCGCCTTTACCTTCCTCAGTTTTTCCTCTTTCTTCTCCCCCTTTCTCTTGCTCTAACTGCTGTAAACCTGTCACTTCCTCAGAAGCCACATTGCCACTTCCACCTTGGCAACACGCTGCTCCGACACACCTCTCAGTCACCCCCCTCCTACTTTTAGGTCTGGAGGGGGCCTGGCCTTTTCTTTTGGAACGCGGTTTCGAATCTTTAACATCGGTCTTTCCCTCCTCTGCTGCTGCACCCCCAGCCCCCGCTTTCTCCTCCTTCCCACCGACTCCCTCCTTCCCTCCTTCCTCCTGCTCTCCCTCAACTACCCCTCCTCCCGGTTCCTGACCTTCACGAGAGGACATCCTAACCATTTCAACCGTCAGATACTGCTTCAACCCAAACAGCAGAGACTGGCCGGAGGGGGACAGGGTGGACTTGTTGCGGGACTTGACAGAGTGAGAAGGAACGGTGACGAGGGCGGCGACTAGCTGACAAGGGTGCGGGGCGCGATTTTCATTTTTACAGTCCAGGCGTCCGGAGTTGTCCGAGACATTTTTGCCGTCGCTGCCGTTCTCAGACTTGGGTTCCGAGTCCTGTGGTTCGCCATCGGTCCTCTCAGTGGACGAATCCGGCGGATCCTCCCGCCCGCTGACAGACGGACAGCCCGCACGCTGCACTTCGCTGCTCTTCGACTCTCCCACTCCAGTGTACAGTCGGTTGATGATGTAGGACACGCTACTGCTGGACCTGCTGTTAGCGATGGTAATGCAGCTGCTTTCACCGGGAGCAGCTTTAACCGAGATGTCCACAGCGCCCGTTTTACTGCCGTCGACTCCATTCGCGTACCTAAGGCCATCTTTAATGCTACCGCTACACGCGACTCCTGGGCCACCCGGGCGATCGCCGCTTTTTCTCATCGCTGCCGACCTGCTTTTGTTTCTCTTATTAGTGACGACGACTCTGTGCACAGCCGACTGCGAGCCAGCATCGGAACCTTCTAGCGGAGTTCTGTCCGCGTTCCCCGCGTCATCAGGGGAGATCGCTGATTGTACAACGAGGGGCGCCGTGTCCACCAGCTGAATTCTGTCCAGCGGGCTCGCCTTGCGCCCGTTCTGCCCGCCAATCGCGTCGTCGTGCGACGGAGGGCCGAGGGTGAAGGGCTGCAGGTTGAGCTCGCGAGCCGGCTTGTGATTAAAAGTGCTTTCGTCGTTCCCCTTCCCGCCCTCGACCCTGCCCGTGGCCAGGAGGATCAGGGGCCCACCCGGCGTCCCCGTCTCCTCGGGCTTCGCCGTTTCGGGCGGGCGGGAGAGGGCCTCCCCGCCGCCGGCGGACCGCCTGAACTTTAAGAGTAATTCGGCGGGGCAGCGGTGCAGACGCACCCTCAGGTCCTTCAGCACCGCGTGCGGCGAGGAGCCTCGGAACGCCGCGTCCTGCTTCCTGTCGGCTCGCTCCGGCTCGTCCGGTCTGCACCGGCTCCTCTTTCTCATCCTGCTGCTGGCGCTCGTGGCAACGGGATTCTTCTTCATCTTCTGGGAGAGGGAAAATCTCGGGGAAAGAGCTGGAACAGACAAGGTGGAGGCAATTAATCCTCCATTATGCAAGCAGTTCATAAAAAATTTACAAACGGAAAGATAGTCTCTTTTTAAAGATAATGTCTGATCTTTATGTGATATGAGGTACTACCACAAAACAATGATACACAGTTCTGAGACAAAGCAGAACAAATAGGGTTTAACAGACAGAAAATACATGGCAATTGTAACATTAAGTGAAGATCAGTTGGTGTCCAGGTTAGGAACAATTCCATTCCATTCCAGTCAAATTTTAAACTTAATTAATGATCAGTTTATTATCTGAAAAATAACCGTAATGAGTAACTTTTAACTGTATCTCAATTGTGGATGCATATAGTTTAAATTTGGCAGACCCTAACCTGTGCTTGTGGGGACAGGTGTGTACAGTGAGAGTACTACCCGTGTTTGTGGGGACAGGTGTGTACAGTGAGAGAGTACTACCTGTGCTTGTGGGTACAGGTGTGTACAGTGAGAGTACTACCTGTGCTTGTGGGTACAGGTGTGTACGGTGAGAGTACTACCTGTGCTTGTGAGGACAGGTGTGTACGGTGAGAGTACTACCTGTGCTTGTGAGGACAGGTGTGTACAGTGGGTTAGTACTACCTGTGCTTGTGAGGGCAGGTGTGTACAGTGGGTTAGTACTACCTGTGCTTGTGGGGACAGGTGTGTACAGTGACAGTGTGCTACCTGTGCTTGTGGGGACAGGTGTGTACAGTGACAGTGTGCTACCTGTGCTTGTGGGGACAGGTGTGTACAGTGACAGTGTGCTACCTGTGCTTGTGGGTACAGGTGTGTACAGTGACAGTGTGCTACCTGTGCTTGTGGGGACAGGTGTGTACAGTGACAGTGTGCTACCTGTGCTTGTGGGGACAGGTGTGTACAGTGACAGTGTGCTACCTGTGCTTGTGGGGACAGGTGTGTACAGTGACAGTGTGCTACCTGTGCTTGTGGGGACAGGTGTGTACAGTGACAGTGTGCTACCTGTGCTTGTGGGGACAGGTGTGTACAGTGACAGAGTGCTACCTGTGCTTGTGGGGACAGGTGTGTACAGTGACAGAGTGCTACCTGTGCTTGTGGGGACAGGTGTGTACAGTGACAGTGTGCTACCTGTGCTTGTGGGTACAGGTGTGTACAGTGACAGTGTGCTACCTGTGCTTGTGGGGACAGGTGTGTACAGTGACAGTGTGCTACCTGTGCTTGTGGGCGCCGGGGTAGACCCTGGGGTGCAGTTCCCCTTCTCCCGATTCAGACGGAGGTCGGTCTCCCTCAGGCTGTACTTCTGCCCTGCGACGTCTCCCGGGTCCTCGCAAAGCGGCTGTCTTTCTCTTTGCCTGAAGAATCCCTCCCCTTTCCTGAGAAGGCAGGAGGCAGCAGGGAACAGACAGACTAACTCAAGACGATGTGCCATTCACACACGCAACAGCAAAAATACAGGATGGATTATAAAACCCACACATGGACATGGAATGCATAAATGTATTAGGAAAGGAAGATCACTTTAGGCAAAGTGATTAAAACATGGCTGTTCAAATCTCTTCCCCTACATACTCTCCTTCCTCCTCCTCCTCCTCCTCCTCCTCCTCCCCCCTCACCTCTCGCATGTGCAGCATTCGCACATTTCGTTATCTTCGCCGAAAAAGCTGTCGCCGTAGTAACAGGTGATCTCCTCTCCGGGGGCGATGGCCCGAATCACTTTGACACACGCCCTGTACTTGTCACCGGGGACAAACTGAGAGCGAGAGACGGAGAGAGAGACAGAGAAAGGGAAAGAGAACACGGGGGCAGAGTCAGTACACAGCCGACAGGGAGAGATAATACAACTGGTGACAGACAGTGGCCAACAAGAGACTACAACAAACGACACAAAATACCCCCCCCCCCCCAAACTGTCAGGGGACCGCGTGTCTACAGGCGCTAACAGCTCTCGTTTATAATGCCGACGGGCTTTGTTGGTTTGTTCCTCACGGTCATTTTATTACGTCGGATCGCAATTATCCGTACGAAGCGCGCTATAAAAATGATTAAAGTTGAATTCGGCGGGAGAGGAGAGCGGTTGAACCGCGGCCTGTCGTTACCGCGGAGATATCGGGGGGGGCGAGATCACCGGGGCCCGACGCGATACGTTATTTTACGGCTCCTCTCGCACGCGCTCGGTGGCTCCGGGTTGCATGGCGGTTTCGCCGCGCCGCGTCTTAGCCGCGGAATCCCTTCCGAGCAGGGGGGGGGGGGGGGGGTGGCAGGTGGGTCTGCCTGTCTGCGGGCAGGTGAGTCCCCAGGTCGCCCGCCGCAAAGGGAGTGCACCCCGGCGGACATGCAAATGAGCCGGGGGAGTGACATCACCGACCCTGCGCCGTCGATCCTGTTCTCCGTTTCTGCAACGGTCCTAAGGGCGCTGCGCCCTCCCGCCCAAACGGGGAGAGGGACCACGCCGTGACAAGCTCAGGGAACGCCCAATGGCGTGGCGGTGCGGTGTGGCCTGCTCAGGGAACGGCCAATGGCGTGGCGGTGCGGTGTGGCCTGCTCAGGGAACGCCCAATGGCGTGGCGGTGCGGTGTGGCCTGCTCAGGGAACGCCCAATGGCGTGGTGGTGCAGTAACATTAATATGTTCCAAACGTTACGGTGCCGTGAAACGGAAGGGGCTATGTATAAAAAGTGCTGTACTTTACCTATGGTTAAATCAAAAAGTATTAAAAATACACTTTAATGAAAGCAGATAATCTGCAGTTTCACCACGAGAGTTTTAAAATTGCGGAGTACAGAGCCGAATCAACAAAAAATATGTCTGTCCCTGCCACCCTGCCCAGGATAAGTGGGTGTAGATAATGGATGGGTGGATGAATTTATGGAAGTCTGACCCGAACGTTAGAGGGCACCATAACCCACGGAGGAGACGTCGGGGTCGATTTAAGACCCGGTTCCTTGCGGCCATCTTAACCCCGCCTCCTCCTCAGCTCTGTGCGGCCGAGCGGCCTCAGCCAGAGCCCCGCAGTCTGTGTCTCCGTGCTCACCCCCCCTCCCCCTCCCGCCCGGGTTACCGTCGACTACCGCCATCCGACGGGTCGCGGGGGAAAGGGTAGTGGAGTTTGAGGCCCCCCGTAAAAGACTGAGGAAACACCCGAGCGGTAAAATCGATCGAAACGAGAGATGGGCACTGGATGCGCCGGTTGTGGGGAGGGGACCGGAATACAGATGAGACGCAAACGATATGCCTGAAGGACAGAGTCGATCTGCAGGAACAAGGTTCTTACCTTACAGTTTGGCCGGCAGTCTTCACACCGTGAAAAGGAGAGAGAGAGAGAGAGAGAGAGAGAAAAAACTGAGTTAGCATTTAGAAGTAGGAACGTCAAAGCTCTTCAGTGCACAGGTACTCTGCCTCGAAAACTCCAGGGGTGGGGGAAGAAGTCTTTCGGTTGCAGAATAAGGCTAAAAGCGTTTCATTCAGAGACTGAAATTGGATCGATTTGGCAAAACAACATTTGAATTGCCTTCGCAATCCAATCCCACATTTAAAAATCGAGCACGAAAGCACACCAAGCACCAGCCATTTTTGTCCATTTAAAGGCACTCAGCAACTCAGAAATAAACTTAAAAAAAAAGAATTTGGGAATGTCATAATTAGACCGGGGGGGTTAACGACGGTCGTGACGGCGACTGTAATTACAGTCGCAGCGCGACAGGGAAACGGTTATAACTGACCGAATGTACTGCACATAAAAACCGCTATCGCTGTCATAATTACAAGTTAGGGAAAAAAAAAACAAGCCCACACACACACTCACGGGTTTATTCTTTATCTTCCGGACGCGAAGAAACAATTCCATTCGGACACGGAGTGCGAATCGGTTCATTTGTAAAAAAAAAAAAAAAAAAAAGAAAGGCTAAAATTATAGTCGTCCCCGGCAACAACGAAAGCGGTTATTCAAGCCCAGCGTCAGGGCGAGACCTCTTCCCAGCGGCCGACTGGAGCTACTCAGCTGGGGCGTTTGGGCCGGGGCGGATGTTCCAGGGCTAATTAAGTAAGACCGGCGAACGGTGTCAGGGCCTGATACCACTTCCCCGGGGCCGGCGGGTCCGTGTCTTCCTCGCATCAGGGACTGGCCAAATTAGCTTCTTGCGCGATGCAGAGTGAGTGCGGGAGCTCTGTGGGGTGTATGAACTGAATTTGAGTACCATCCATCTACGGTTAAAAACGATGCACGTTCCGTTTGAAGCCAAAGTTGTCTTTGTTGGCCGGTTTCCTCAAACGGATAGTTTCCACTTTTTAAACGCAGCTGCGCGACACAAAGTTTCTTTTTTAACGATCATATAGAGAAACCAAGTTTAAATTGTGTGTTAACAGCTCTTAACCCACATTAACTGAGGCAACTGCACCCGTCGCTACGCTGTGCTCAACTCCAATGGGATTCAACAGTCTCTCTGAGGACACTGCTTCCATACAATGGCTGTTTGTTGAACCTCCATGACTGTCAGGTGAACTCTTAAGATGGACTTCAGTACTTCACCGACTGTTCTATGACTGGTAGGTGAACCCTGAAGATGGACTTCAGTACTTCACTGAATGTTCCATGACTGGTAGGTGAACCCTGAAGATGGACTTCAGTACTTCACCGACTGTTCCATGACTGGTAGGTGAACCCTGAAGATGGACTTCAGTACTTCACCGACTGTTCCATGACTGTTAGGTAAACCCTGAAGATGGACTTCAGTACTTCACTGACTGTTCCATGACTGGTAGGTGAACCCTGAAGATGGACTTCAGTACTTCACTGACTGTTCCATGACTGTTAGGTGAACCCTGTAGATGGACTTCAGTACTTCACTGACTGTTCCATGACTGTCAGGTGAACCCTGAAGATGGACTTCAGTACTTCACTGACTGTTCTATGACTGTTAGGTGAACCCTGAAGATGGACTTCAGTACTTCATTGACTGTTCCATGACTGTCAGGTGAACCCTGAAGATGGACTTCAGTACTTCACTGACTGTTCCATGACTGTCAGGTGACCCCTGAAGATGGACTTCAGTACTTCACTGACTGTTCCATGACTGTTAGGTGAACCCTGAAGATGGACTTCAGTACTTTACAGCCCGTTCCATCTGCTGTCGTCACAGGCGCTCTGCGGTTCGTTCCGTCTCCAGGAGCTCCGCAGGGGGGACTGAGACACGCGTGTGCACCTGGCCAGGCGTGTTTCCTGCTGGTGGGGGCCCCAGCCCACAAAGCCCCAGCCCAACTGCTGCTTCCTGTGCAGCGAGCAGCAAGAGCGCTCCTCAAAGCCATTATTCAGCCCTATGCAACCCCATAAAGCAACGGCAGTACTCCACTGAAGTCACGCCAGTTACTATTATTATCATTATCATTAGTATGCTAAAACTATGCTTAGGAAAGAAGTTCTAAAGACTTGTTCCTGCAATATGGACTTACTTGTTTCCACTGTGGCTACTGGGACCGGTTACTTTATTCTAGTAACACGTGCCCGTAAGCGTGTTTGTTCCATTGTCATTTACAAAAGGTGATGACTTCCTCTGTCAGAACTGAAGATTAGCTTCTGCTAGTCTGAGAGATTTGCAGTCTAAACCTTAAATCTCTTATAAGCCAGACCTACGCTCAGTCTTCTGAAACGGTCCGTGTCGTGACCAGCAATGCGCTAATGCTGATCGAAATGGAGCGGTGTAGACGCATCAGCGTGCACCACACCTTGTTCCACTGTGCCAGATACAGAGATTTCAGACCTCTTTACCTACAGAGTTTAATGCTGATAACCACATAAAAGAAACATTAGAAAGTGTTTAAAAAAAAAAAAAAAGCAGAAGTCTAGAACAGGAAATGTGCCATAATAGCCTAACGGTAGTAGCTCAACAGAGTCCATGGGTGCAAGGACAAATTATTACTTCATAGCAAAACGTTAAGTGTGTGAAGCTGCCACGGTAGTTCTGCAGAAGCCCAAAACCTCTTCGGTGGAGAGCTGCCACTTCGTCCTGAAGTTAAGCCAGCCTGGCCGCAGGGGCCCTCTTAGCGATCAGGACACGACAGCTCCCGGGAAAAACACCGCAGCCGAGGCCCCGAGCGAAAGCGGATCCTCGGAAAGCGCCCGCGTCGAAATAGTGCCTCGCTCCTGTTTTTAATGCAAACGCAATGAATTAAAACGGCCGGGCAGAGACGGACGTTTTTATGAAATTCATTCGGATTTAATTCTTAATGCCTTCCCTTGATACGGCCTGCGACGCTGTCATTTTTCAGTGAACCATAAAGGCAGGTCATGTGAATAATACATAAACATTTAATGTTTCAACGGTAAAGTACAGTCCGTGTTTTTGAGGGGGCTGCTGGGGGCTCATCCTGTTAAGACACAGATGCACATGCACACACTCGCACATGCACACACACACGCACCAGTGTTGTTTTTTCCACCGGTTTTTGATTTAGTCATAGTCTTAAGTCTTTTGACTAAAATGCATTTTAGTTATAGTCACATTTTAGTCATGCCTTCTTCATTAATTTTAGTCAAGACAAGAATGACTAAAATCATATTTATTTTAGTCGACGAAAATAAAAGTTTTTTTAGTCACGTTTTAGTCCTACTTAATTTTTGTCACATGTCATTTCCAGCCTCCAGTAGTTAAATGCCCTAAAGGTAGTCTACAAAGGTAATGACTGGTACTCACAGACTACCCAACTCATTTAGAAACAACCTGTTATGACAGGAGCGTCCGCCCCTTTTACACGAGTGAACTCTGCTTCAAATGTACACACGGCATTGTCTGCCTGCAGTGTGTCTGTAACAAAGCAGCTTTACTTTTTAAAAAGACAATGAAGACATTAAAGATTATTGTAAAGCATTTCACTAAGTTCATTTAAAAACACACAGCTCCTTTGTTGATTAAACTCCATGTAATAAAAAAAAAAAATCATATGGTCACAGGCTGAGAGTTACATGGATACATATATAATAACAACATTTTTTTTTTAACAGCTTCGGATATCGTTAGGGCCTTGCCAAAAAGACAAGATTATTTTACAAGAATCGTGGAGATTATTTATGATTATTTAAAGTTACCAGCATAACAAAACAAAAGTGTTCTTATATCAATTGAGAACGGTAAGGCAAAGTATTTTAAAACATGTAGAATAAAATAAATTAACATATTTTCGCCCCTTATTTCTAAATGTGAAAGACTTTCCAACAAGAATGCCCCCCAGCCACCCAGCTATTTTAAGCTGCCAGTACGGGAATATTTTAAAATACAAATACAAAAACAGCCCGGAATTATTCGGCTAAGAACAAAGGTGTACTTACATACTCAAGGGGAAAAATACGACAAATCTAAAAAGACAGCTGAGGCTTCGACACCCTGACATCTATGCACTAACGTTCAGCGGATATCAACTCACAGGCTAACTAACCAGTCCCTCCAGTTTTTTGCGATTCGGAATTTTTTTGGAGTTCAACACAGCATCAACAAAATGGCGCATCTTTCCCCCGATGCTGCACAATTCGTAAAACGGCGAATTATGCAGCGTCGTGAAAAAATGCGGCATTTCGTTTATGTTGTGCTGAATTCCGAAAATTCCCATACTTTCGTTCTTTTTCTTCCAGAAGAAGGAACGTTGCGCCAATGTTTGCTAGTGATAGAGTGGTTATGGCAGCAAAATATGTGGATCAAAGTTTACATCTGTGGAGAGAGTCAAGTTCACAATTAAGCCAATGACAGGCATGCATTGACAAGTTGGTTTTCTGCACCTTATAATGCATGCTTATTATTGGATCAACACAAATCAAACGTTTCGCTAAGCCCCCCTAGAGCTTCGTCATCAAAAAACAGGTCGTTGACAAAAAATTTCGTCTTCATTTTCATTGACGGAAACAGCACTGACGCACACACAGACACACGCACACAGACGCACATGCACACACACAGACGCACATGCACACACACAGACGCAAACAGGCACACACACACACTCACACTGACGCACACACAGACACAGACAACCACATACACACACACACATACATACACACACGCACACAGACGCACATGCGCACACACACACACAGACACACATGCACACATACAGACACAGACACAGACACAGACACACACATACACACACACACACACGCACACACACACGCACACACACACACACACTCGCTCACCAGTCTGAGGCACACCAGATAATTTTTTCCCTGAGGTTAAAATGTCAGTAGATCGCTGGCCTCAACAGAATCAATACAGAGTCAAAAAATGACCAGAGGTAACTGAAAACACGCATTTGTAAAATACTGTCCACAGCACAGCTGCACTTGATTTAATGGAAAAACACTTTCTGCTCCCTTTTTACTGATGGTGATTTGGCTCCAGGGCAGTCACATTTATAAGGAAAAAAAACGAAATCTACCTGTTCCGTTTTGTCCCTTTGACTGTTCTGTCCTCACACAATGGTAAGTTCTCCATCTACATGGCCTTCAGGAGGAACTGTACTTTAGCATTGGCATGCAGGAGAAACGCACACGGTACGTGGAAAATGTCAGTTTAGTTTCCGTCGCAGGCTGCTGACCTTTTCCATGGCAAAAGGGAGCTGAGTGTTTACGTGGCGTGTGAGGGGCGCCTGTTACCATGAAAACATAACCACCAAGAACCTGCCGGAAATGAGCTGACCGACAACCGCTTTCAGATCTGCCAAATTGAAGGAGAAAGACACTAAAGCCTTAAAACTGACTGTGAAAGAGGGGGTCCCGGACTGTGTGTGAGAGGGTGTCTGTGAAAGAGGGCCCCTCACTGTGTGAGAGGGTGTCTGTGAAAGAGGGCCCCTCACTGTGTGAGAGGGTGTCTGTGAAAGAGGGCCCCTCACTGTGTGAGAGGGTGTCTGTGAAAGATCCCTCACCGTGGTTGATGAAGGCGGCGGGCCCCAGCCACAGCTGGGCGCAGCGCTTGCGGGTGGAGTACATCACGCTGAAGTCGTTGACCCCGGCCCTCAGGACTGCACCATCAGCAGGGCTGAGCTCAGCAATACAGCCCTGCAGCACCTCCACCCTCTCCCCCACCAGCCTGCAGGTACAGCAACACAGAGCACATTAACACTGCAGCACCTCCACCCTCTCCCCCACCAGCCTGCAGGTACAGCAACACAGAGCACATTAACACTGCAGCACATTAACACTGCAGCACCTCCACCCTCTCCCCCACCAGCCTGCAGGTACAGCAACACAGAGCACATTAACACTGCAGTACATTAACACTGCAGCACCTCCACCCTCTCCCCCACCAGCCTGCAGGTACAGCAACACAGAGCACATTAACACAGCAGCACATTAACACTGCAGCACCGCCACCCTCTCCCCCACCAGCCTGCAGGTACAGCAACACAGAGCACATTAACACAGCAGCACATTAACACTGCAGCACCTCCACCCTCTCCCCCACCAGCCTGCAGGTACAGCAACACAGAGCACATTAACACAGCAGCACATTAACACTGCAGCACCTCCACCCTCTCCCCCACCAGCCTGCAGGTACAGCAACACAGAGCACATTAACACAGCAGCACATTAACACTGCAGCACCTCCACCCTCTCCCCCACCAGCCTGCAGGTACAGCAACACAGAGCACATTAACACAGCAGCACATTAACACTGCAGCACCTCCACCCTCTCCCCCACCAGCCTGCAGGTACAGCAACACAGAGCACATTAACACAGCAGCACATTAACACTGCAGCACCTCCACCCTCTCCCCCACCAGCCTGCAGGTACAGCAACACATTAACACAGAGTGCATTAACACTGCAGCACAACGCACATTAACACAGCAGCATTATGCGTTATAAAGTCTCTTTCTCTCACCAGTGTCGTGTCGATGTTATCTTGGCTCCGTTCGTTTCAGAGGAGTACCGGTCACATGACTCGATTCGGACGCCGCTGTCCAACAGGAAGGCGCTAAGGTAGCGGTACACCTGAAAGAGGGAAAGCGGTCACCGTGGGGACACACCCTTTCGTCTGAAACAAAGCCAAGTGAAGAATCTCCAGCATCGGTTTTCAGCGGGCTCTTGACATGCAGTGCCAAGCAAACACGCAGGAGGATGGCTGAATTTACTCTAACAGAAAGGGTGCAAGCAGACATCACATTAACTGTCACACCGGTAGGTGTGTAAATGCCCATCACAAACTCCCACACAGGTGAGTGTGTAAACATCCTCACACAAACTCCCACACAGGTGAGTGTGTAAACATCCTCACACAAACTCCCACACAGGTGAGTGTGTAAACATTCACCACACAAACTCCCACACAGGTGAGTGTGTAAACATCCACCACACAATCTCCCACACAGGTAAGTGTGTACACGCCCTCCACACAACCTCCCACACAGGTAAGTGTGTACACGCCCTCCACACAAACTCCCACACAGGTAAGTGTATACGCCCTCCACACAAACTGCCACACAGGTAAGTGTACACGCCCTCCACACAAAATGCCACACAGGTAAGTGTACACGCCCTCCACACAAACTGCCACACAGGTAAGTGTACACGCCCTCCACACAAAATGCCACACAGGTAAGTGTACACGCCCTCCACACAAAATGCCACACAGGTAAGTGTACACGCCCTCCACACAAAATGCCACACAGGTAAGTGTACACGCCCTCCACACAAAATGCCACACAGGTAAGTGTACACGCCCTCCACACAAAATGCCACACAGGTAAGTGTACACGCCCTCCACACAAAATGCCACACAGGTAAGTGTGTACACGCCCTCCACACAACCTCCCCTGTCACTCACGTGCTGCCGCAGGAGCTCCTGCCGGTGCGAGCCCAGCTGGGTGAAGTAGCCCCAGGCCCACTCCCCCACGGTCAGGGCCTCGAAGGCTGCCGGGAAGTCGTGCGTCCGCCGGAACCGCAGCAGCGCCTCCCGCAGGTAGCCCCATCGCCTGACCTCCGGCGGCGGACTGGGAAAGGGAAACAAGAGAGACGCCACGTCACACGCCCGCGAGACACCAGCAGCGCCGGGGCTCCGCCCCCCTCCCCCCCGGCCCCAGAGTTCCCCTCCAGACGTCTTCCCACAAGGGAGACCCCCACCCCCTTTAACACCTCACTTGCTGGTTCCTGAGCATTCAGGCCCAGTTTTTTTTCCTTCAATTTTACAGTCTTCCTACCTTCCTGTACAGTATGACTGTGACAGCATATTCGTAAAAAGAAGCAATACACAAATTAGACTGAATTAGCCTGGAGAAGAGAGGGGGGGAAACAGGGCGAGAACCCTTTTTTACACACAGCCTCACGTGTGGTCATTTAACCACGTCCAGTCCGTTTGATCCTCCTAGTCGAGGCAAGCCAAGTAATGACACGCAATTATGACACGGGGGGGTGGGGGGAAAGGAGATGGGCTTTGCTTTGAAGCCGCTGCATATTAGAAGGTGGGATTAGCATTTTTATTTTGCAAAAAACCTTCCCGCTGGGTTGCCCCGGCGATCGTTTTGAGGGGGTGACCCCGTACGCTTCATTTTTCGAACGGGAATGTTCCGGAACCAGAAACACAGTAGGAGACGCTGGCTTATCTCCTGGGTAGCAGACACCCCGGGACGGCGGGGTCCGCGTTCCCAAATTTGCATTTGCAGCCCGTCCCGTACGCTCAGCGAACGAGTCCGCGCGCAACCGAGAAAATAAATGATAAATTAATTATAATTACAATAAAATTGTATTAAAATGGAGTTAATCTGCAGCGCAAGCCTCGTTATTTGTGTATATGTAAAGCAGCCAGTCACTAGGGATGCCTGATATTGTCAGGGTCATGTCAGTATTGGCTGATTACATCTCAGAGCAATCTTACTGGTATCGGCCCATGAAGCGAAGATTATAAATTGCATAATTACAATGTAAATGAACTGAAAATGTAATGTTCAAAAAGCAGCTGTATCGGAGACCTCTGAACCGACTGTTCGTCGTTTATAGAATTTATTTTTCATTTTCAAAATGTGAAAATGATTTCCCATTTTCAGGAGGTGAAGGTGTCCACACATATGTAATAATGCAAAATACATTTCCTACCATTTATTTGTGACTGAATTAATAATACGCTGAAAAAATACGATGGAAAAAAAAATGAATAGTGAAACTTTTAAGTTTTGGAATAATTACGATGGACATAAAAACATACTAAATTGCCCATGGAACAGTATTTTAATGCTACTAAACTTGACTCATTTACATCTAAATTACCCACAACAATTCCCACCAAAAATGCTCTATCAGTCAGAGATTATCCATAAAGCTCTGTCAGCCTTTAATCCCCATCAGTGCAGCTAAAGTGAAAATCATCAACTATACTGGAATCGTTATACACAGCAATAGCTAGCCAGCTACACAAATTATACTGGAAACATTAGCCATAGCTATAGCCGGTTAGCTAAACAAACTATAGGGGAATCATTAGCTATAGCTAGCTACACAAACCATTATTCCAATGGGCCTACACATAAGCTGTCAGTGTCTGGGGAAAAATGCAGCCAATAGACAGGGCGCCTTTGCAGCATCAATGAATTACAATTCACAAGGAAAAAACACCCAATGCAAATAGAGCTCATGAAGGTTTTTAATGAAAACCATTATGTTTCCTTATAGATAATATTTACAGTGCCACAATGCTATCTGACAGACAGCACCCAAGAATGGAGGGGGACTTGAGCATCATTGCCCACAGCCTTGACAATACCAATGTTCTACAGTATCAACTGCTGTTTCAATGCAGACTGCTTAGCAAGGATTGCACAGACTGCATTACTCATTAAACAACAAGCTGCGAAAGCAACAATGCAAAAACAACACTAACGCTAACATTACCCATAAAACAAACTGGTAAAGAAACTAAATTACCCATAAAACAACAAACAGCTAAAGAAACTAGAATTACACACAAAACAACAAACTGGTAAAGAAACTAACATTACACATAAAACAACAAACTGCTATAGAAACTAACATTACACATAAAACAACAAACTGCTATAGAAACTAACATTACACAAAACAACAAACTGCTATAGAAACTAACATTACACATAAAACAACAAACTGCTATAGAAACTAACATTACCCATAAAATATCAAACTGCCAAAGAAACTAAAATTACCAAAAAAACAACAAACTGCTAAAGAAACTTAACATTACACATAAAACAACAGCTACAGAAACTAACATTAACCACAGAGCAACAAACTGCTACAGAAACTAACATTAACCATAGAGCAACAAACTGCTAAAGAAACTAACATTAACCATAGAGCAACAAACTGCTAAAGAAACTAACATTAACCATAGAGCAACAAACTGCTAAAGAAACTAACATTAACCATAGAGCAACAAACTGCTAAAGAAACTAACATTAACCATAGAGCAACAAACTGGGTAATGTGAAACAAAAAACAGTTCACTCTTGGCTGGGGCCTCTCTGTGCAAAGGTCGCATCCTGTGTCTGTGTGGTCTTCCTCCAGGTACTCTGGTTTCCTCCCTTAAGCCTGAAGACATGCAGGTTAGGTTAAGTGGAGACTCTAAATCTGTGTTTGTCAACCCTGGTCCTGAGGGCCCACTGTGTACGCTGGCTGTTGTCAAAGTCAATCTCCCAATCAATCAAAGCTGTTGAAAATGTGTTCAACCGTAACTAAGTGGTTAAACTTTTTTTAACACGATGCAGGTTTGGCTTGATGCCATTTGCGGTCAGTTAAACTCCATTCATTTTTACAAAGAATTATTTTTAGCTTTCCACACTCAGAAAATTGTATCCAATTGATTTTATCCATCAGTTTGGAAATAAGTCAATTAAAAATGAAACCCATTTCAATTGATATTCTTTGCCATACAGCACATACAGCACAGTAAATGACAGCATAAGTTTGTCAGAATGATTGAAATTCCTGAGATGTGAATATGGGACATTTATTTTTTTAGGGCAAACACAGCCATTTCTGGCATAATGTAGCTTTAAGAGGGTAAATCTTCCTACAATAGAAAGACAAATTAAGAACAATTACAATACGGAGCATGTTACTATTGTTGGAACAAAAACCAGAATACACAGTGGGACCCCATGGACCAGGGTTGAGAAGCACTGGTCTAAACTGCCTGCAGGTATGAGTGTGTGAGTGAATGGTGTGTGTGCCCTGCGATGGATTGGTGAACTGTCCAGGGTGTATCCCTGCCTCTGACCCAAAGCATGCTGGGATAGGCTCCAGCAACCCCGTGACCCTGAGCAGGAATAAGCGGGTTAGATAACAGATGGATGAATGAAAAACTTAATTCACCACAACCCCGAAGGGAAAAGGGTAGCAAGTAGCCTCATCCGACGCAAGCGATGCCAGGAACTTCCTTTTTTTTTTTCTTCTTTGCCCCCAACCAGGATTGTTGTGAATGTAACTAGGCAACACATCACGCTGGGAGGAAAGGGCCACTTCCCCAATTGCAAGCACAACTCTCGCAGGTGCTGTATCGCCAGTAGGTGTCGCTGGGGAGCAATAAGGAGGAGCTAACCCCAGCTGACAATCCCTCACATGGAGACACGGCCAATTCGGGTCCCTCGATACGCCCTGTCACTAGCCGACGGGCGGTCCAGCGAGATTCAGACCGACACTCCGGCGGTCAAAACCGCACCAAAACGTGGTGCCTTTCCTGACCAACAGGGCAGTGAACATGTTTATACCAAACTCACGCATCACATAAGAGACACTATATCTTACACTGGGAAATGCATCTGGTTACAATGTCTATGCCCTCAGAAACAATCGCAATGCACAGTCCAAAATGTAAAGGTAGAAAATACCACATGAACACAGTACACTTGACTCTCTGAGAAAGCTCGTGGATTTAGGAATGAATTGTGTTTTAGGAGAGAACGTGTCCCCGTATCTCCTGTGTGTATTCCATTACATTACATTACAGGCATTTAGCAGACGCTCTTATCCAGAGCGACTTACACAACTTTTACATAGCATTTTACATTGTATCCATTTATACAGCTGGATATATACTGAAGCAATTCAGGTTAAGTACCTTGCTCAAGGGTACAATGGCTGTGTCCTATCCTGGAATCGAACCTATGACCTTTCGGTTACAAGCCCAGTTCCTTACCCACTGTGCTACACTGCCACCTTAATATTCCGTAATATTCCGTATTACAGGAGAGAACGTGTCCCCGTACCCCTGTGTGTATTCCGTGTTTTAGGAGAGAACGTGTCCCTGTAACTCTGGTGTGTATTCCGTATTACAGGAGAGAATGTGTCCCTGTAACTCTGGTGTGTATTCCGTATTACAGGAGAGAATGTGTCCCTGTAACTCTGGTGTGTATTCTGTATCGCAGGAGTCCGTCGCTCCCCCGTCTGCTTTTGCTGCATAGTTTGTCGCGCCGTGGGAGGCGAACGTCGCCAGGGACTCGCCTGACCGCGCTACGGCTCGGCCACAGTAAACTCAGCCTGCGCGTCCGCTACGCTCCGCGCGGCTCTCAGGTTCCTTCTCATCTTGGTTTTCACGCGTTACCAAGAACGCCAGCGAGGCTAAAGGCGAAGACGCTTCGAAGTCCGCTTTTATTCTGTAAATGTAGCGGCGTTTTTAAGTTTTCCGAGCGGTAGGATCTCCTCAAACGTCCCCCTTTGACCCAAAAACCGCAAACGCGCTCGGCGTGCGCTCGACAGAAGTCAAATAAAACGAAGAGCGCCGACCGCCCTCTGTCCAAGGACAGGCGGTGCGATTTCGGGAGAGAGAACACAACAACAAGATGTTCAGACGACCGCGGGGGTTTTCTGCCCGCCGGATACGTTCGTTAGCGTGTGGCACTTTCGTTAGCCGCGTCGTTAGCGTCAGCTCCGACGCCGATTCGGGACTACAAGGGCGAAGCTTCTGAAACGGGCACCGCCATTGGCCGGCGGACCGTCTCAGCCTGCGGTTCACCAGTCCTGCAGCAACGTCAATCTCGTTATTTTTTTCTTTTTTTAGACATTGCTCTCTCTCACTTCCTCATTAGCCTATTGTTCCACTCTAAAAGCTGAACAAAAACGCCACATTTCCAATAAGAAGTGAAGCACAGTTCACAGTTCAGTACACCATAAGAACGTACCATTAGAGAGACAGAGAGAGAGAGAGAGAGAGAGAGAGTGTGAAATAGAAAAAGAAAAATAAAGAGGGAGAGGGACAAAGAGAGAGAAAGAGCTACAGCTGCCCCTGGCATATGCAGGCCAGCTCTGGCTGCTTTAACCCCACAGAGGGGGTGAGTGTTGACAGTTCTCTTCCTTTCACTTCACAAGCCATTTGCAGTCGCCTCTAAACGCTTCATCTAAATCAGGCTCAGCCTTCGCGAGCAAAAAGGGAATTATAATGGGAAGTGGGCGTTTACCAAATTAAAGCGACGTCGCTCAGATATGCTAATTGCCGCGCGACGGCGCCTGGCGATAGCATCCCAAGCCGCGCGTGTACGCTCTCCGAGAAGAAGAAAAAGAGTTTGCCGTCGCGGGCTTCCTTCCCTCCGAGAGGCTAGTCAAACAAACGGCCCGCGGGGGGGGGGGGGAGAACGCGCCCGGTGCGAGGAGCGGCCCCTTCGCAGCTGAGAATGTGCAAACTCTCCTCTGAAAGAAAAACAAAAAACCAATAAAAACTTCCAGCTTAAGTGAAGCGTGCGCACAAATGTGTGGCTAGTACCCGAACACGCCACCGCGGCTTCGTCTGTTTTCACTGAGGGGTTTTCTTCCTTTTTTTAAATTGCGATTTAATCGTTGTTTTTCTAGGGAGTAAATTTTATTTATTTTTTTTAATCCACGTGAAGTAGCGATTTTAATCCACCTCAAACAAGGTCAGAAAATATTTGATCGGATTAATAAAGCTTGTTCAGGAAGAAACGGCGTTTGTCGTTCTTCCCTTCCAACCCCCTCGACACCCCCCCCCCCCCCCCCCCCCCCCCAAAAAAAAGATGTTAGATCGCTGATTATCATGGTAATTTACGGCTGAATGAGAACAAATCTACATATGTAAACGTGATTACGCAGCTGTCGAAACAAAACGCGTACATACTGAGGTCGGGATCTCGACAGCAACCCATTCAGGACTTCCCAGTCTCTCCTTTCCACGGTCCTGAGAACCGCGGTCATCTTTTTAGCGGATGTCGGCTGTTTTTTTGAGAACGTGTCGACGGTCGATCGCTAGAACAAGGAGACATTCGCGATGCGATGCCCGCGCGCTCCTGCAGTTTATTTCGACGCTAGTGAATGAGCGCGGAAAGTTCCGGAAGCAGGAACTCCAGGGCGTCCCCCCCCCAGTCACTCCGGGTAGCTGAGGTCTCAGGTTTGGGCGTGACGAACGCACGCCCGCCCGCCACGCCCGAAACGCCCGAAACGCCGCCCGCGAATCGGCCGCGCAGAGACGATTTCGGGGAAACTCTACAAACAGGATGCCTGGCTGCCAGGTGAAGGCGGTTTTATCGCACCTTATCCTTCGCAAAAACAGAAAATTGGGGGCAAGACCAATCCCATCCAAAGGTATCATAAATCACGGAGGTTCATTCATTCATTGCAATTTTATATTTGTCCTCGGGGGGGTCGATCGCTTGGGCGGTACAGTGCACATTTAAGAAAAAAATAAAACTAAAATAAAATCGACATCTCACGGAAAAGGTTTATGGATTTAACGCATGATTTGCTCTACAGAATGATTTTTGCAATCCATGACTGAATCAAAGGTCTTTACGGGTTGTGCTTGTATTTACTAATGGTGCTCAGAACACACGTCAGAGAGCTAGGTGTACATGCGCTGCGCTCACGCACACAAAGATCGCTTAAATACATATTGCGTTCTGTTTTTCTGTTATCCGAGCGCACCTTACAACACACAGCATTAGCACACCGCGCGACTGCCTGGCGCGATTACGATTTGCCAGATTAAACTACACAGAGAATGAAAAAGGTGAATGAAGTCGCGTGCATCCTGCGTTTCAACAACCACTTCAGCGAAGAACAGAACTGAAAGTACGCTAAGGGTGTCGGAAACCGCACGACGGTGATTTAAGTCCTTACGTCATTGTTGTTGCCGCTACTGTTTGTGAACCGCTGTAGGACCTGGCTGTTTCCTTAAGGAAGTGTTGCTTTCTCTACTGCGAAATGCACACAGCTTTTTAACATAACATCTACACTGCATCCATCCACACAGTGCATACAGCTGGATATATACTGGAGCAACGCGGGTTAGAAGTACCAAGGGCCCAAGGTCAGCGTCCCACCCGGGAATCAAACCTGCAACCTTCATGTTTCCAGGCCAGTTCCCTGCCCATTAAACTACACCGTTGATAAGCGTTCATTAATGTCTCCAAACATGGTCAGCAGCAAATCTAATAGCCAGCGTTTTTTTTTCTGGCTTTACTGTACGTAAGCGGAATGTTCCGGAAGTGCGGTCGCTGCGCTATTTCCAGCCGAAACGCCTCCGCTGTCGACAGAGCTGCGGACGGGACGCGGCGTCGCCGCACACCGGAGAGGGCGGGTTTCCTCCTGCCGCTGTTCACGGGGTCATTCACAGAGGACGAGAGCGCGTCTTTTATTTATTTATTTATTTATTTATTTTTTTTTAAACGACCGCGGCTTTCAGCGCGGCCGCCCGCTTCGGTAACAGGCCCCGAGAGCCGGAGGGGCGATTCAGGCGACACCTGAAAATTTCGGCTGGGACCGCTCGAAATGGGACCGTTTATCTTAATTGCGCCTCGAGGGCACCAGAGGCGCTCTGAAAGGGAAGGAGCGCCGGGCGTCTGGTGGAACCGGCGACCGCCCAAAAAAAAAAAAAAAAAACCCATTTCTCAATGACAGAAATAGAGCAGAGCTTATATACATGTCATTTAACATTCATGGAAGCACTTTCAGGTGAGTAATTACATCATCTTTTATACATGAGCTCGGCATTTGGGACTACGTTTCGACTAAAAAAAAAAAAAAAAATTTTTTTTTAAAACCACAATTTCCCAAGAATTCAATGCGATAAAAAGAAACCTTTCAGAAACTATCATAGCGCGCGAGTACTGTGTTATTTAACACCGAACAGCGACACAAACCCTTTTAAAACCATCATATGATGCTGCTCTGGTCAAAAAACATTTTTTTTTACCTGAACTTTTAACAAATCCGGGAGGTAAGACCGACTCAAGAGGTTCTGAGCATGCACATTATTTAGTGTGCATTCCACATTCTGGACAGAAACGCACAAATAACCAGAGTTTGGGGACAATTCCATTTCAATACGGAGAAAGAATTGAAGTCGCCTAGACATTTTGCGGCCGCAAACTTAAATTTCTGTTCATTTCGCAAACAGACAGAGCTGGAATGAAAGGGTTAAATGAGCGCCCTCGCGTTCCCTATGGATTCAGGGTCAGAGCCACAGCGGCGGTGTGACCTTCGGTCCGTCACCGCCGCGGTCGTCAGGATCACCAGCGGCGCCGGGGGGCCCAGCTCTCAGTCACGCTCTCCTGTCGGGACCGCAAAAGCGCTGACCGGATATCCTGAGAAGCGTCATCCTCCTCCTCCCCCCGTTCATGAAAACGACGGCGGCACGCAATCCGAACCTCGCCGCGGACGAGCGGAAAAAAAAACCGCCTCGACGCATCGCGAGTCGCGCTGGAGCGACTGACGCGGGCGTTCTGAGGAGGAACCGGAGGGGAACGGTCGCCAGCCGCCGCGTCGCCTGGCAGAAGCCCGGCCGGAAAAAAAAAATCGATCGGTAAAACCGGCTCGGCGGAATCCCCCCCGCCGCCAAGTCGCGGGGAAAAATCGACGCGCTTTTACAACGTGGACAGATGGGTGAGAGAGAGAGAAGGACGGATGGGGATAAACGAGGAGCGGGGCGAACGTCGCGTGCCGGGCAGGAAGGTTCCCGATGCGTCCGCGGCGGTGCGGCTACGCGCGTTAGCGCTCCTGTGCGCCTCCGCGCACGCATCTTACATTTTTAACGCTGTGTGCGTCAGTGTAGTACGGCGTCAGTACAACTTTCCATTCAGCTCAGCGTTAAGGCGTTTCCGTTTTTCCCTTCTTGAGGCAAAACTAGTAAACAATAAGCATAATGTCACACTATGTTCGATAGGTGTTGTCGAAATGAGAGCTGGAAAGTGGAACTACTAAGCTCATATCAGTGGAACTACTAAGCTCATATCAGTGGTTCAGTTTGGCCCAGCCGAGGATCTGTAGATGTTGAGGCTTTATTATTTTTTTTTATAGCTATGGAACTTTCCTGCCCGGTTTGGAAGGAGCTGGTCTTAAAATCGCCGGAATGTTTGTACAAGCAGCTGAAAGTTAATCACATCTCTTCAGCTTGTGGGTGTGGTTTCTGGGCGTGTGCCTGTCCATACCGACAGACCGACTTCAAAGGCACTGGAGCTTATGGAAGGATCCGGAATCTGCTGAAGCATGGCGAGGGGGGGGGAAGAAAGTGCCGAAAACCCAGGCTTCGCATCGACGCTGCCAATCAAGAGAACTGAGAACCGCGAACGAATCTCGCCGTCGAAACGAGGACCCGATTCAGTAAAAAACGAGCAAACTTTCAGTTCAAATCGGTCTGGAAACAAGAATCGGTCGAGACTCGTTCGTTTTGGCATTCGACACACGGCAGAGAAGGCACTCGGCAATAAGACCCAAATACATTCCGGAAGCGTTTGAGGTAACTTTTTTTCGAAAATACTGGTCCACTGTAATTAACTGCCACCGGGATAATTTATCTAGCGCTCGCAATGAAGGTGCCAGGAATTTCTGCCGCCATCACTTGCAGAACCCGTTATACTGCTAAAATGGTGCCATTTTAGACAATTGAAAATACTGGGAATTCAAAGAATGCATTCTATATTATTCCGTGCATTCAGTACAGTGCAGAGCGATGGTACGTTCGGTTGAAAGAGAGTCAAATAACTACAGCGTCCTGTAGGCTTTTTGTCACAGCCCACTCTGATGTGTTGATGTGCTCAATTCACATGAAGCGTGTGCAGTGATGGCAAGCTGGTTTTGGTGGCTATTTATTTATTAAAGAACCTTGTCAAACTGAACGAAAAATCATAAATCACCCTAGGCACATCAAGCCTTTGTTCTTAAAAAGTTTCCTTTGAGAAACCAATATGGGATTCCTAATGCACGTGCAGACCTTTGTTTCTGTGCATTTCCTGGCTGCATGAGATGACGACTGCTGTGTGCATCGTTTCAAAACTGTTTGTGCAACCCTGTTCATATGATTAGCATAAGGAAACAGCCACGAACCAACACGGATAAGAAAAGAAATGATCAATTCCGAAACGGTCTTGGAAACGTTCTTGCGCGCGGTTCGCGGTCGGATGTGACCGTACGCGTTTTGCGAACGAGGCATCTCTCGAGGGAAAAGCATTCAAAATGATGGGACGGCACAAAAAAAAAAAACTGTCACTATCGCTGAAATGATCGTGAGAACCGATGAAAGGTAACGGCCGCCGAAAGTAGGAAGTGCACTCTGCGGTTACCGAAAACGCCGCCTGAAACGACGACGCCGGGTGAACTTCCTCCGACTGAAACACCTTGGCGATCTTCTCTCGAGGCGGTGAGAGACGGCGGAAACGGGGGAGATTTCCTGGCGAAAGCCACGTCGAAGCGCGCTCTCCGGGACTCGCTTCAAAGAGAAACGTCCGTCGCGAATAAGCGGACGGGAGATCGCAGAGAGGAAGGTTAACGTTTCACAGGTTTAGGATACCCTGATTAACATTTTTACATTGCGTACATACACCGAGTCTCACAAAGACAGACTGCTTCAAATTTAATCGCTACTAAATGCAAAGTCGGTTAAAACTGGTTCTGTTTAACCTGACTACACCTATGTAAATTCCCCCTCGACGGCGGATTTATTTAGGTATTCTTATATCTCCAACTTATTCAAATTAGTAGAATATTGTTGCATATCCTTCATCATAAGCAAAAACTGGTTGGGCCAAAAAATATACACTAAAACTGATATTAAAATGTATAAACTCCAGAAACTGAAATAGATGTATGCAAGAGCACTTTTGATTTTAAAAAGGCACACAATGCACTCCGAGAGAACCCAGCCAACTATGCTTCTGTGACCTGAGCAGCACAAACAGGCGGAGAGGAGAGGCCTCGTCGCGACAGGCAGAGAGGAGAGGCCTCGTCGCGACAGGCAGAGAGGAGAGGCCTCGTCGCGACAGGCAGAGAGGACAGGCTTCGTCGCGACAGGCAGAGAGGAGAGGCCTCGTCTCGACAGGCAGAGAGGAGAGGCCTCGTCGCGACAGGCAGAGAGGAGAGGCCTCGTCGCGACAGGCAGAGAGGAGAGGCCTCGTCGCGACAGGCAGAGAGGAGAGGCCTCGTCGCGACAGGCAGAGAGGACAGGCCTCGTCGCGACAGGCAGAGCGGCCTAATAGTGACATTTTCATCAGAAAAGATGAAAGTGCCAAAGAGCTGGCTGACCTGCAGCTCTCCCTGTGTTAACTAACAGCAAAGCTGCAGTACCCTGAATATCGCGGCTCCCAACACCGGGATGCCCACAGTCTACGCTGGCTTCCAGTTATACTGACCAATTAACCAATTACGAGCTGTTCATTCCAACCCTGGATTTCTGGGAAACACGTCTGTGTCTTTCACATAATGGATTTCATAAATAAAGATATTTATTCAACAGATTCCTGGACATTCCCGAATGAACAAATTATTCAAATTAACATCTGAATGGAACTCTCCTTGCACAGCGAGAAACCAGGACAAGGATTTCCAATCATTATTCCATAAATAATGAGAGACAGGATGGCGACTCATCCTCATGGTCATATCAAGAGAAAAGCTTATTAGCCAGAGTAGTTCCCATTCCCTAGCAACAGGAGGGCCTAATATCTGGAAAAACCCATGGCCATAAACACACAATAGAAATTTTACTTCAAGATACTACCTAGCAACCAGACACTCAAGCAGCAAGCCAGGTTCGCTGTCACTTCTGTAACTATTCAAATTCAATTTGATCTTAGGTCAAACTGTTCTCTCAGTATGTTTTCTATCATGGATAGCTAGCGAGCCATCGACTCCGGTTGCTTCAAAACTGCCGCTACCCTGCCGTAGCAAAACCGTAACTAAACTGCCTTCGTTCGGTTGAGCACCTACGCGACGACACATGTAAAACTGAATAAACACGGTACATATACATACGCCAAATGGCTTCGCTAGCTCAGTGCAGATGTAAAACAAGTGCTGTTATGTGTTACACACGGACCATCTGAAACTGACGATGGTTTACACTGCATATGGATTTTACACAGTAATTATCTTTCTTTTTTTGCAATAAATTATTTTGGGTTTTCTGTTAAATTTTGCACAAACTGAGAAGACTTAAGTTACTATGAGGCAGGCTTGTATTTAGACGTGCAAACTCCGGGACTGTTATGCTTTCGGCATTTTTTCAGTTTATGGCTGTTTTTCCATCTGAATGATACAGTATGCGTCCTTTTTGAGACATGATGTGATATATTTGCTTTTCATGTGATATATTTATTCAGTTACACAGATATCGCGATGCGTTGCAGATGATTGCCCTGCAATATATTGCATATCGCAGGATCACAAGTATTGTCGTGTTATCGTATCATGAGAAACATATTGTGACAGTACCAGGAGTTACTCGGACTCCCAGCCCCAGTTGCTGGTCTTGTTTGTTGTCTTCATTGCAGATTTATGGCTAGTTAGTTTGTCACTTAATCTAGCTGTGGAAAACTTTAGAAATGCCCCCTACTGCCAAACTGTGCACTGACATACGATATGGGTCACTTACAAACGTACCCACATTACTGCACATTTAAAGCTAATTTCTGTCATTAAGTATTCACGCAAGGAAGTCACGCAGCTCAAGAATTAACTTCACCTTTGCAACTCAATCCAAGTACACGACAATTACCCTTTCAACGCACCTTGGGAACAGCCGTAAAATGAGCTCATGTGAACTGATCAATAATAATAATTAAAAATATTATTTGTGGAACTTGATTTTTTTTATTTTATTTATTTAAACAGGATGAAATGAAAACAAGAAGGTTGGTTCAATGCCATATCTGAGGAAACAATCCTGCAATAAAAACCAAACCAGGCAACCACGCGTATTATACAGCAAGTAATCCACACGCGTGATTAGCAGTGCGGGTAGAAGCACGTACCTGATGTTCATCTTGTGCGTGCTGAATCCCAGCAAGGGGTCCAGCACCAGGCTAGTGGCCAGATCATCTGTCTCGCACAGCTCTCGGACACTCATTCTACTGCATCCCTCCATCTCCTTCCTCCATCCACATACTGAAACGCAAACAACATCAGGGTCAGTGTTATATTCAACGACAGCGGGAGGAAGAGACCGAGAGGGAAACAAAGCATTCAAATGAGTGTGATACCTGGTAGTGTACAAAATTTTAACACCTCATTGGCTAGCCATGCGGCCAAGCTAACAAAGTTAGCACGATCAGCTAACCAGCTCCGCACAAGCGACCAGTTCAATATATTCTTCCTCCAGTTTTCAAACGCTAGCCAACTAGTTACCAAGTCCCCCTTCAGTGGCACACAACCCACTTCACTATGAAAACGTGATAGACAGCCAAATCATTATTCCCTGCAATCCTCCTTGGCTCAGACTTTGAAGTAGCAAAGCATGCAAAATGTAACGTCTAGCGTGCACACATAAGCTTACGCGTATACCGAATGGTTGACCAGCTAACGAAGACAACGTTAATATAAATTGGTTATATACCGTTAACTAAGTTAAGCCAGATAGCTAACTGTATGTTATACATCTCCATGGGCACCTAATACCAGATAACAAAGCAAAAACTGTCTAGTAGATGGCACTAACAAAGTAAGACTGTTCAGACTGTGATATGCTGGGGTCTCTTGGGAATCAAAACTGGCTAGTCTGAACACAATGTAACTTTAGCAATGGTGGCTAACAAAATTTAAAGTGTATTGCTAAAGGATACTTCGATGTAGCTAAGCAGCTAACGTCGGAAAATGCCAACCATCCGCTAGCTAGCCTTGTCAGCTAGCTGCCTACGAGACCTCGCTGAAGGACACACCGACCAAAGCGGGACCTCACAATGGGGCTAGACATACAGCGACCAAATGAGACGCCAGCGTAACCGAGAAGGATTATTATTTTGCGAGCAACCTCGCTAGGTAGTTAAGTTAGCTTAAACGCTAATAACTTACACCGAGTGAGCTGACTGGCTGTTGTTAAACAGTTTCATGTAAGCTATGCCAGGTTAGTTTAGGTAGCTAACGAACAGAGAAACCGGAAGAACACAGCGCAGTTTATCGGAAACACGAAACTTAGCTTGTTAGCTGTCTAGCTTCCCAGCAACTGTGGCTAACCGTTAATTAGAAACGCACCTAACCTTAGCAAGCGTTGGATACTCTGCAAATAAGTCACCGATTAGCAGGCTTGTTACCGAGCTGGCTAGCTATCCGCCTAGCTTAGCATTAGCATACAGTTAGCTACCTATATCATGCCGTTACCTGACAGTCTTGTGTCGATGTTGCTGGTCGCCTCTCGTCCGAAGACTAACGTTAGAATAACTGATAGTCGGTGAAAGTGCGCTAACTTCAACGTATCTCGGTATCGCGTGGAGCATGGATGTTTGAACTCAACGAAGTGGTGCACTATGAACTCATCCGTAGCTATTAATTACATTATTTTGTGGAAAACTATCGTTTTAATTGTGTTTTTAAACATAGAAGTTTCACAACGAGACACAACGCAACCGACCTAGTCATATGTATTTTGTTCAATTGGTTTACACTGGAGTCATTTAATGCCGTTGTGCACGTTTTCACCTCGATTGGTCGTCATGTGTTTCCATTCGATAAGCAGTGTTATGATTGGCTAAACGAGTGGTACTCCGATGCGAAATGGTGTGATTGGCTAAACGAAGTGTACTTCGATGCGAAGTGTTGTGATTGGCTAAGTAGGGTGTACTGAAAAAATCACCCGCCCTTAGATAAGACGTCAATTGCATGACTGCAGTTCGAGAGTTGTTGTATCCATTTAACTGTGAAAGAAAATAAATTCAAAGATATCGTTGTATCAAGCTACACTCAAGCTGTTTTTCTTTGGGAGGTTATATGCTATAAAAGTCTAAATAATTATGTGATCGTCTCTTCGTCACTATATGGTCGAGTTTATAAACTGAGTGAATGGTGTTCAATGGCACAAAATTGTGTTTTTATGTGGTGTTATTCGTTTTTAAAGTGGTGTATGCACGTACCATTTATGGTTCATTTGCCGTCTCAGTCTATGGACGCAAAACATGGTTTTGCCAGACGTATCTTTAGGTACGAAAATGTTACTTTTACCTTATTCGAAATTAACGTTAAAACGTTTGCAAAAAACAGCGTTGACTCAGTCAAAAGTTCAATGGTTGGCAACAGAATTTAAAAAAATAAAATGACCGCATAATATCTCATGGGACAGTAAAGTGTCCCAACGGGAACGGGGGAGTGACAGAAAATGGGGGCCTGGGTAGCTGAATAATGCTTGTTTGATTTCTTGTGTCTCAAATAAAAGTGCAATAGTGTTGACAAGTGGATGGAGGAAAGAGATGAAGGGATGCATTACTATAAACAATAATGCCACATTCCAATAATTTTATATTCTGCTTTTGTGTAATCGTTCACATTCTGGGTTGCAGATGCACACCTCAGAATGTGAACACAATGGGCAATGCGAGTATAAATGGTATATTACGGTAGAGCATGACTCACAGGCTATACACAACATGAGGCAATGGTCGTACTGCGACGGCCAGCCAGCTCTACGTCTTCTCGAAAAATCTAGAATGTTCTTATCACCTACTTATACCGTACCAAAGAACCGTGTCTAGTTAATTAACAATAACCATCTCCGATTATTATATTTACACGGTGAATTAAACTTAAATACTGAGGTAAGTTGCAAATAAAATTTCCTAACGTTAGCTGGCTACCTGGATTCACAGCTCATAGCTAGTTATTTTTTACAGTCTCTGGTTATTACTAATATACTAGCGTAGCGTGCTTGCTAAATAATTTTACTTGATAGCTAGTCGTTCCCTGGTTAGCCGTATTGAAGTCTGAGGTCATGTTAGCTAGTAGTAAGGCGAAAGATATATAATACATTTTGCAGTGTTGGAGGGCAACACTTACAATTAGCTGCAACGTTACCGAATGCTCATAGCAAGTCACAGCCCGTCCCTCGTGGTAGCCTAGCCTATGCTGACTGGCTCCGTAGCTAGCGCGAGCTAAGTTAACGAGCTACCTATAGCCTACGGTCGATATTCGGACCGGTTCGTTAACACTTTGCGGTAGATCCGCTAAGTTAACCAGTAGACCCCTAAAGAGCAAACCGTTACTTTGGTAGCTATCTGGCTGTTGCTGAAGCCAGGTGTGTAATTGATATATGCCCGTATTTAGTTTACTAACTAGCGTTAGTTTACATTGGTCATAGCTAACTTAAAGGATATTCAGAAGACTGCCAGTCTGAGGAATGCTATTTTTTAGTGCCATCATTAGTTCAGTCCAATAGCTTATTTTCCTGTTGGTTATGTGTGCGAACCTTCATTCGCACCTTCGAGTAAGCCATGCTTGTTTGCTGCTTTACATAATCGCCCTCACGATTATATATAGTTTGTGATACGCCTCCGGAACGTAGAATGTCAATGGGTGAAGTCGTTCATAGTTTACTGCTTGGTTGCTCCGAATGTTGCTACGGTAAGGACAAACACAAACAGACTCAGTGCAAATACTGTAGTGCAGTCGCTCGGAGTAAGTGGAGCATGTGATCCAAACGCGAAACTCAAAAGTATAGAGTGCATGCAAGTTAGTTTACCAACCTGTTTTCCTGTCTGTCCTAGGTGTCCTCTCTCGTCTCTTTAAAGCTCAAGTCCACACTACCACTGTCACACTCTGTTTTCCCCTCTCTGTGAAAATAGGAGGGATTAGCCCTTCTGCATTGCATTAACCCCTTTTGGTCTCCGCTCCCTCTTTGTCCAGAGCGTGATGGCTGAGGGTGAAGGTAACAGGCAACACCCTCGTAACCTACAGGGGATCTTGCGAATGGCTGTGGAGGCAGGCTCTGCCGCTGACGGAACTGCCCCCAGTGAACCCATGTCAGAGGAGGTAAATACGCGCGACAGCACCAGTTTCCCACACACACACACGCGCTGCTGCTGGAATCCTCGCGTGCCGACTTAGCACGTGCCTTCTGCTGCGTCCCGCGCTGGTCGTGGTTGTAAAGTTGGACTGCCTTCGCGAGCTCAGCGCCGCGGACACCGCGCAACAAAGGCTCCTGTTGTTATTTCCAGTAGCAGCCAAAGTACACTGCCAGTTCAGATGGCGTAGTGTTTTGCCATGTTAACTGCACTGAAATCCTATTCTCAAAAATGAGACCCTTGACTAAGTGCTGTGCTGACGGGATGCTTCGGATTTTCCGTCTGGTTTTATTCGAAAACCCACAGTTGAAACGGCATTTTTTCGGCATTAAAAGATTTATTCAAACCGGTGCCAATGGCTGCAGTAAATGTAAGAAGCTTTTATGTAATTTCCTGCGAGACTACTATGTTCGAAATTAACGCGGATGACGCATTAGGTTTTGCTCACCCAATACCATTCAATGGTTTTGCCAGATAGCGATTATGAAGATTATTGCACATTTGCATTTTTGAATGCATTTGCTATTTTTACACGCGTGTGAAGTGTTGCATTGGGGGGCGGGGAGAGCGTGGGTCACGATGAGAGGTACCGGTTGTGAGGACAGCAGAACTAGAGGGCTGACGTCAGGCCCGTCAGTCTCTGCAGTTATGTGTGGGAATAACTCCACCCCCGCTCGCTCTCTCTCGCACGCCCAGAGAAAAGAGTGGCTGAGGGCCGCCATGGCGGAGGTGTGCCGGGGACAGAAAGACGAGGTGGAGCAGATGAAGGAGTGCCTGGCCATCCTCCGCCGAGAGGAGGCGAAGGGAACGGAAGGGGACGAGGAGGAGGAGGACGAGGAGGAGGAGGAAGACGAGGCGACGGAAGACGCTCTGGAGTTGCTCTCCGAGCTCTGCGAGAACCTGGACAACGCCAGAGGTGAGGGAGTGGCGGGGACCTCACACTACTTCAGTTTACACACAGATGTGCATGTGTGTGTCTGTCTGGGGTGGCAGTGTAGTATAATGGCTAAGGAGTTGGTCTTGTCACCTAAAGTTCACAGGTGCAATTCCAGGGTAGGACACTGCTGTTGTACCCTTGAGCAAGGTACTTAACCTGTATTGCTTTAATATACATCCAGCTGTATAAATGGACGCAATGTAAATGCTATGTAAAAAGTTGTGTAAGTCGCTCTGGATAAGGGCGTCTGCTAAATGCCTGTAATGTAATGAATTGTCTGTGTGATAGCGAGCTCGGCTCATCATTTATGCTTAGTCACGGTGTGCACAGCCTTGCACGAGGGAAAGGGGTGTCATCTTTATCCACTTAGCGTACCGTGACGCATCATGCCGTAGAAGTATTCGCCCCTCTTGGGTGAATAGAGTTTTGGCCGTTGGTCCGAAGCAACAACCAGTGTTGTGTAATACCTCAAGCAGCCACCAGGGTCAGAGGCTTGTTTCTGGACAGCTGGAGAAAACAACTGTTAGCCCAAAGTTGACCAGCTGGAATTAGGGAAACAAGGCAGCAGTCAGCAACAGGCTGTGCGGACGCCTTACAGTACGGGACAGCTGCCGCGGAACCCCGCACGACCTGCGCCCTAATTTGGTCACGCAGACGTGCGTTGGACGCACGCGAAGCGGGGCAAACGCGAGGCGGGGTCGCTCCAGTTGAGACAGCGGTTCGACGCAGAGCATGTCAGATGAGAAAATTGAGCAGTGAACTCCGTGAACTCTGTGAACTCCGATTCGGTCTGGGCTTTTAACGCCCCTGCTGCTTTCGTCCTCTACGCCGTCTGTTGCCCGAATTGAACTGATGCGGCTTCGCACGTCTTGCGGAAAGAGTCCGTTATGAGTCAGAGCCGAATGCCCGCGCGGCGAGAGCGGATTGCGCTAACGTTTCACACCCTCCCCCCCCCCCCCCCCCCCCTCTTTTCTCTTCCCTCAGATTTCATGGTGCTGGGGGGGCTGGACCTGTGCCTGTCCCGATGCCTGGCGCACCCGCAGGGTGGGGTCCGGTGGAGGGCCGCCCAGCTCCTGGCCTCCTGCGCTCAGAACATGCCGGAAGTCCAGCGCCACCTGCTGGACCGGGAGGCCCTGACCAGGCTGCTCCGGCTGACCGACGCCGACCCCCAGCCCGCCGTCCGGGTGAAGGCCCTCTACGCCGTGTCCTGTGAGCATTCCGTCCGCACCGCTGGACCGCGTCACCCCATCCGCCCCCCCCCCCCCTCGCCCCCCCACCCTCCACGCGGTTCGGTTTTTCCCCTCATGATTCTGTTTCGTGTAGCTCGTTGAATTTCCGAGAAGTTATGTTCCCTGGCGTCGGATGCACTGAATTACCGGGCCGTGGCTGTTCCGCGTAGTTCTGCTGAAAGTTAAGAACGCCGCGAGTTCCTTTCAGGGCCGCTAATTTTCGCGGTCGAGAGCACACGTCTGCCCGGATGGTTGGCTTGCCGTCTGCAGGATGTGTTTTTTTTTTTCTTCTTTTTGCAGTGCACTTATTGCATTACATTTTATTCGGCAGACGCTTTTATCCAAAGCGACGTACAATAGGTCGTTGGAACAACTACAAAACACGGATCTGATCAGATACAATTCCCATTGCGTATCATTTATCCATAGCCGTGAACATCTGGTCTAGTTCATGCAGTATGCAGAGGCTAAGTCAGTAAAGTTATGGCAGGTCAAACTAGAAGTAAGAGATCTGATAAAAAGCTACAACATCAAGATGAAGCTACAAGTGCAATATAAGTGCTAGATGAAGAAACAAGTGTTACATGAAAGTGCAAGAAGATCAAGATAGAAGTGATGTAAGACAGTGATCTGGGATTGGGACAGACCTGGGTCAAATATGTATTTGTATTGGATTTAAATACTTTTCTGTGCTCTGTTGATCTTGCCTGGTATAATTGAGCCTGGCAATATGACCAGAAGGCAGGGTTTGCACTTTTGGAGAGTATTTCATTGGTTCCAATACACCAGACAAGATCAGTAAAGCGTAGAAAAGTATTAGAATCCAAAACAAATACGTATTTGAGCCAGGTCTGGATTGGGAGTAACCCTGCGGAGGAGTGGTGTAGTTAGTCAAGGTACAGTCTGAAGAGATGCGTCTTCAGACCGCGTCACGTTGCCATAGTTACGCTTTGATGTTTTGCATTGGATGCGGTTGACCCAGTTAAGGGTCTTTCCTTGCGCTGACCTGTCCCTGAACCCCCCCCCCCCCCCCGCAGGCCTGGTGCGCGAGCAGGAAACTGGCCTCAAGCTCTTCCTGTCTCTGGACGGGTTCTCGGTGCTGATGCGGGGGATGCAGTCGGACAACGAGAAGCTCCGGACCAAGTCCGCCTTCCTGCTGCTCAACCTGCTGACCGCTCACCCAGAGCACAGAGGTACCGTCCTGTCTGTGCTGCACGGGTGCTGCACTATCGTGTCTGTACTGCAGAGTGTGTCTCAGACAGTGCTGTCTGGGCTGATCTGATTAGGTGTGTGTGTCTCAGACAGTGCTGTCTGGGCTGATCTCATTGGGTGCGTGTGTTTCTCAGACACCGTGCTGTCTGGGCTGATCTGATTGGATGTGTGTGTGTGTGTGTGTCAGACAGAGTGTTGTCTGGACTGATCTGATTTGGTGTGTGTGTGTTTCTCAGACACAGTGCTGTCTATGGGGATGGTGCAGCAGCTGGTGTCCATTCTGCGAACTCCCCATTCCCCCTTCCATGAGCACGTGCTAGGAACTCTCTGCTGGTGAGATATTACATGCGCACTATACACACTCACACACACACACAAACACACTCACTCTCATACACACGCACGCACACACACGCTTGTACGCATACACACATACACATCTACACCATTATACACACTCACACACGCATACATGTGCACACACTTGCACACACACACACACACGCTCACACGCACATGCATGTACACACGCATACGCACGTGCATGTGCACACACTCCCTGGAAAGGGCCTTCCCAAACTGTTGGGGAAGCACAGAATCGCCTAGAATGTGACAGAATGCTGTAGATTTGTTTGCTTTTACTGGAACTAAGGGCCCAAACCATGAAAAACAGCCCCAGACCAAGGGGTGTCCAGATACTTTTGGTCATGCAGTGTATAGTCACACACAAACATCCCAGGGTCTGGGGGCCGGTGCTCAGGGTCTGGGGGCCGGTGCTCAGGGTCTTGTGTGTCTCCCCCCCCAGCCTGGTGGACGGGTGCAGCCAGGGGCTGAAGGACTGCCGCAGCCCCGACCTGGGCCTGGAGGAGCTGCTCAAGAGGAAAGCCCAGGAGCTGCAGGGCAAGGAGGAGAGCCAGGTGCGCCTCGCTGCTGTGCGCCTCCTATACACCTCCTCAACTCTGCTCACCTCACACACACACTGGTGTACACCTCTACTCTCAACACTCTCCCCTTTACACCTCCTCAACTCTCCTCACCTCTCCCTTTTACACCTCCTCTACCCTCCCCACCTCTCCAATGTACACCTCCTCTACTCTCCTCGCCTCTCCCTTTTACACCTCCTCTACCCTCCCCACCTCTCCCCTTTACACCTCCTCTACCCTCCCCACCTCTCCCCTTTACACCTCCTCTACCCTCCCCACCTCTCCAATGTACACCTCCTCTACTCTCCTCGCCTCTCCCTTTTACACCTCCTCTACCCTCCCCACCTCTCCCCTTTACACCTCCTCTACTCTCCCCACCTCTCTTCCTCTCTCTCACACACACACTGCTGTACACCTCCCCACCTCTCTTCTCTCACACTGACACAGCTCCAGCACACCGACCGGCCTCACCTTCTTTCTCCCCACACCGCCGCAGGAGGAGCTGGAGTTCTGCGAGTGTCTACTGGCCGCTTGTTTCCGGGGCCAGCGCCACGACGACAACGGAATGGACCGCTGAAACCCCCCATTGGTCTTACCCCTGCGTCTGCCTTGCCGTCATTGGCCCCGGACAATTCCAAGGATTTGGAAATCATTAAAAACGGCCGTCAGTCATCAGTCTATCTCCATTACGTAGACAGCCGTTTGACCTTACTGACATCAATTTATTCTGATTGGCTGAAAATCCTTCTGCGACCTGCCCGGCTTATGGATATTTTATTCAGGACTGTATATTGACCGTAGTTACCTTTCTGAGCTCCTTGATGAACCCTCCATTTGCATTCAGATGACTCTCTGGAACATAATGTGTCATTTTCATTTTGCAGTTTTGTAAGGATGGGGTAATGCGTTCTCCGATGGTTCTGGCTTGGAGCGAAATTTAGAGCATCAAATTTTTTTTTGTTTATTTTTATTTATCTGTGGAGAAAGCTGTAAAGAGTGAAGTCCGAAGTCTACGGAATTATGACAGTGTTTCGAATGCGATTAATGCTCTGGATTGCCTCATCCAAAGTTTGAAAGAATAAATGTTTTTATAAATGCTTAAAGATGGTGCTTCTGCATGAATCTGCCCAACGACTGGAGAGAGAAGGAAGACCCGAAATGGAGCAAAGTATGGACCGTTTCGCCCGCTGAGTTTTTGCCAAAATACTGGTGAAGGTTTAAAAAAATAAAAAATAAAAAAAAACTTGCACAAGTTAAGTTTGAGGGTGTAAACACAGCGTCACACGTGATTGGCTGTGGCGACGGGCGAATGGGTCAACAGGATGTGCGGATGTTGCCGAGCGCCACACCCAGTCAAAAACCCCCACACTTCCTGTGCACCCGACTCACAAAGGATCTCTGTCCGACTCCAACGTGTCTGTGAGCAGTCCAATTTGAAGAAAAAAGTACCTTTATTTGAGGGCAAATGTTGATTGAATCCAGCCCAGAGCATTAAAAAAACAAGACCAGGTTAAAACCTAGTATATGGCTGGACCTGACACACGTGATCCGGCCGACTGATGGTGTGACTTCGTCACTCACTCAGTCAGTCAGTCAGTCACAGACAGTCGCGTTTGTAGGGGTGGCCCCGCTGTTACGGTCCAGCCAATAAATGAAACCATAGCAGAAAAGACCGATTGGTTTGGAAGCTATTGTCTGCTTGCAAACTGTAAAATAAGTGAACGCATAATACGGGGGTTTAATGGAGGAGGATCTGCTGTGTGTGCTGGTTTTCTGAATCGTAATGAGCTCTGAATCGTTCCTTATGTGGCTCTTGATGGTAGCTGTGGGATTTTCCCTTTTAAGCTGCAGTGTGTTGGAAATGGCTGTGCAGCCCCCGTACGGCAAATGTCCCACATTCGCACGGCTGTGTCTCAGGACGCGGTTAATCAGATCAGCTGATGCATTATGCTAATGCGCGGAGATTAATCTCCTCTAATGGGCCGTATCGGCGAGGCCTCCTGCTTCGGAAAGGGGTCACGTTTATAATAACTGCATTAAGGACCAATCGGTGCGATCAGCGGTTTCTTAATCGCTGAGGGACCTGGACCACTGAGACTAAACCATCCATCCATCCATCCATTTTCTAAATCTCCTGTTCCTGGTCAGGGTTGCGGGGGGGGGGCTGGGTCCTATCCCAACATGCATTGGGTGAGCGGCAGGAATACACACTGGACAGGTTGCCTATCTATCGCAGTGCGCACACACCATTCACTCTTACCTACAGGAAGTTTACAGTCTCTAATTAGCCTAACGTGCACGTTTTTTGGACTGCGGTACGAAACCGAAGTGTACATGGGGAGAACCTGCAAATTCCGATAGGCCTCGGCCAGGATTCGAACTCCGAGCCTTCTTGTTGTGCGGCAACAGCGCTATGCACTCCACCACCACCCAATCGTTTGTTCTATAGCTCAAAGACAAAGCAAGTGGCAATGAACCAATGAGTTAAAAGTGGAAAAATACGAACACAGTTTCAAAAACCTTGACAGACCATTTGCATTAACAAAAATGAATGTTCAGTGCTAGGTGCACCTGGAAAAGCCACTGCTCTAGAACAAATAGTAATCAAGAACCTTCTAGAAAAAAAAATCTCAGTTCAAGAAAATGGGCCAATGGAATGTGATCATTTTGCTTCAGGAAAGCATGTGGTGACCAGCGTCAAGTGTTTTGTGGAGAACACATCAAAGTTTTCAGTGCTAATTCAGCTAATTGAAGTCCAAAAGAATTGGACTCTCAGAGTAAAATGTACACTATCAGTGTTTAATACTGAAGATGTTCCTGTGCAAAATAAACTGTCCCATCAAGTTATTCAGTCAAGGCTCAGGGCTTTCCAGTTTAATAAGCCATTCTGTGCAAAAATGCCACCGTATCCAGTTTTTATTGTGCTGAGTAATGTTAACCCTGCAACTTTTCCAATATTGGACACAGTTAAGTTAAAATATTAAAACAGTACCGGGCTCAATAGCTTTATACACGTCTGCTTATTTTCTAACCTGAGTTAGCTTCTCATTTGAGTTTCAATTTTACAGCTTTACCGTTATCTTATCCAGAGTTTGGGTATCTGAAGAATTGCTGTATGTGGGAAAAAGTATGTTAAAAGTTAGTATCAATTTCAGAAGTTTTCCAGGGTGTAGCAGTCGTTTGTCAGCTGCATTTCTTAATATTTCCCTCAAATGTTAATTGAACATTTGCCAAAAATTGTCTATCGCTAGACTGCACTAGAGTTACCCATAATGCTTTTGGACCTTACCCTGCACGTGTGATGTTGTGTGTGTTCTGTGCCATCTAGTTGCTTACAGTTTCAGAAGATCCACCCTGTCGCTGCTTCATGACTGCCAGTATGTCTGCCCTTACCGCTATGAACAGGAAGTGGTTTTCCTCCACTGTTGGACGGGCTCTCTGTTCAGATAGTGTTGTTCTGACAGCCTGGTCACAAGCTGCTTTCGCTTCCACACACACACACAAAACAAGCGTTCGGTAAGAAGCTTGCAGCGAACGAGCAGCGTCACCCTGGCATTCGCAGTGATTAAAACAGCGTGGAAACGATGAATCTTTTTACACTTTTAAACCATTGTGAATGACAACAGCGGTGATTATTTGAACCCAATCTTGAGTTTTGGTGTTTAATCTGAGGTTGGACATTCTTGTGAATCTTGTACAAGTCTAGCTGTGAGGGGGTGGTGGTGGTGGTGGTGGGGGGGTCTTTTATGAGTCTCCTTGCAGGCTGGTAGGGCGGGGCGGGACCGGGGGGGGGGGGGGCGTATTGAGCCCATTTACGCCGGTTCGTCACACGAGTCCATTCAGTCCTCTGCTCACCCTTACATCCTCTTCCTCTTCCTGAGCCCGTCTCCCGTGTCACTTCCTGCCGTCACGTCTCCCACGGCGATCAGCAGCTGCGCCAGGTAGTAGGTCGTCATGATGACCGCCCTGCCTTCCGCAAAGGGGTCGACCACCCCGAAAATTTGCAGGGAGAGCGTCAGGTCGGAGACCAGGAACGACAAGCCCCCCACGGCGGTCGCGGGCCGCCGCGTGTGCAGGGCCAGGGTCACCATGGCTACTATCAGAACCATGTAGGCCCCCAAGGCCGGAATCAAAATGGCGGAGTCCGTTCTCTTCTGCAAGAAGGGGAGGAGGTAGAAGTACGTCCCCGCCCCGGTCAACCACAGGAAGATGGACAGGAACAAGGAGGTGGCGGAGGAGGAGGAGGAGGACAGGGAGGAGTAGCGGTCGGTGAGGAAGGCGAAGGAGTAGAGGAGGTGCGCCAAGCCGAAGGCGGCCATCCCTGCGGGGGAAAAACCAAGAGAGACGTCGTGAGAACGTGCGCGTCGAAACGTCACACTCGTTTAACAGACGCTCTGAAGCAGAGACTCAGGATGCGCCGGCTTGCTTTCCCTGCTTTTTAGTTTTTTTTTTTAATCCCGAAACATTTCTTGCTCGAATAAGCAGATGGCGATTAAGCGGCACGGTCGGGAAAGACCCGTTGCGTGCGTCCTTTCATGTGCCTGTTTCAATCTGAGCCGGTAATAGCTGCCTCGCCTCGCCTCGCCCGCCCGGCGACGTCCTCTCTTTCATGTGACGGTCGACGAGCTCTCGCCTCTGGGATTTAATTGGAATTCTGCGTCGGGCGCGGCACGGACGCACGCATGCGCGGGCCAATCGCAAACGGCTTAATTGGCCGGCCAGACTGGCCCTCTCTTGTCAGACGTACGCTACGGTCTGTGGCTGTTAAACGACGCGCAAAGCTCAATGGGGTAAAAGGTGAAGCGCAGACTTAAAATTCGGCTAGGAGGGAATGAGGCTCCGTGAACCTTGAAATGGGCGGGCCTACAAAGTTCTGTCAGTCACTGGCTTGCGCGAGCAAGGTTTCGGTCTCCAAAGAAGAACGCGAACTTTGGCTCCCGTCGGCAGGTCCAAATACAGATAGGGTTTGGTCGCGCCCGTTTTTTTTTGGTTCACGTGGAAACTGATTTTCACACAACTGTCTGAAACCACAGCGTACACAGATCAATCGCGCCAACGAAGTTCAGTGCAAAACAGCCCAGCGCTGATCCGGAGCGAGTGTGCGGTCGTTACCATGGAGAAACAGCTCCTGCCATACGAGGCAGCAGTCCCCGCAGGCGGAGAGGAGGAGCCCGCCTGCCACTCCCCAGAAGCTCCGCCCACCGTTGTAAAACAGCACCAGAGCAGCCAATGAGAGCACAGGACCGGACTTCACCGCTGCGGCGAAGACGGACGGCTCACTCTGGGGGATCCACAGGTAGAAATAGAAGGAGCTGAAGATAAAGAAGGGCAAAAGAAAGAGAAAGAGAACGCAGGACTGACAGAGGGAGAGGAGGAGAGGGAGAATTGTAGGTTTATTGATTATTTCACGGTATGAGTTACATTGACCAGCCATTGCAATGTGATGGTTGCGTGCACAGATAGACACGCAGTCTTTACACAAACCTTAACCCAGTTACAGTACACTATAGTAAACTCTCTACCCAACCTACCACCCCCACCCATCTCTTATCTATCAAACACATCAGCACACAGTCTTCATACTGAGAGGAATACTTGTTGTGAAATTGCACCACGCTCCCTTTTTTCTTTTACCGATAATCCACTTTTGTACTGTATTCACAAAATCTGGCCACAAGTTCTGGGAGTTCAGTCTTCAGATGAGTTTTAAGGAAGGTTGCGTCTTACCGAGTTCCTGCGCTGTCTTCGGTCGTATGCATCAGTCTCAAGGATGTCCATGTCACACCCTGCCTCGGACCGTGGTCAGAGAATGACCTGTTCCCCCGTTCCTTCTCTCCGTCCAAAACTCCCTCCGCAAGCGAGTCTCTCCAGTCTGTGCTTCTGTGTTATAGCGTCGGAGACTGTCAGACTTGTGTTAGTGGGTCCCCGTTCTGAGTCTTTGGACTAAGGACTTTGGACTGCTGACTGCCAATCACAGAGGAGCTTTATCAGTCAATTGCGCTGGCATCACTGATGACCTCTACTCCCGCAGTCCCGGTTTAATTCTGATTTGTGATTATTCTGTGAGTCATGGCTTTCAGCGCTACCCGACCTCAGTCGTCAATCAGGTGAGATAAGATGACGTCCATCACTAGCGATCCAAGTGTCACAATTGCATATGAGAACAGCAAGAGTTTCTCTGAAGGCAAGTGACAATATAACGTTACATTTTAAAGCAGTAAGTCGCGAGATGCCGTGCTTAATGGTAAACGTTATCACAGCTAACGGGTCGTTAGGCAAGACATGCCGCGCCAAAAACGTATATATCCATAGGTAGTGCGTATCAAGTGATAGCCTACATATGGATACGAACCACTATTGCAGCTGATTTCACCTGAATAAAGAATACATGAAGAACCAAACTTGATACGAAAAAACTGAACCGAAATTCATAACACCGGTCTGCTAAGTTTGCTTGTTTAAAAAAACCGTGCTCTTTAAAGCTAACGGTCGATATAAAAGTATGATTTTGCGTGGTCCTCGTGCGTGACATTTCTCGAATGCCAATAATAGATGCGAAGTGAATCGCTGCGAGTTTCATGCAGGCTATTGTATTACAATATTTGTATTTGGATAAAAGTTTTTCTGACATACCTGCCCATATAAATCACCATGCTAGTTCAGCCACCAAGGGGGCAAACGCATTCAGAAATATAGGTGAGAACCGGAGGCTGTGCAGGGGGCGTGGTTCTCGAAAACGTGGTAGGTTTTCTGCTCAGGTAAATAGAAAACTTGTAATTGAACACCTTTTTAGTCATTGATGCATCGTTTTTATATAAATTATATAATGCTCAACACATTTCTTATACTGTATGTTGTGTATATTTCAAGTAAGTTTCTCAATTCACAAATAAGTCAATGTTGTCTTGATACCATTGCTGTGTGTTTAAATTGTGTAAATGCTAACAAAATGGCCTCCCATTGTCATGAAAAGGGAAACTATATTAACAATCAAAGAATTTAAATATACTGGATCCCCATGGATGGAAAGCTGGAAAGATATATTTTTATAATGTAGGCCTAACTGACCTAGGCCTACACATATACATTAGGCAAACAAATTCTAGTAGTTACATCACTTAAACAGTAATGTTTTCTTATTAAACATGGATATGAATTATCCACAAATAGCAGTAAAACACAAAACTCTAAAACACTGGCACGAAACATGAACTAATAATTAACCAGTTCATTCAATGTTAAACTTTGACCTCCTCTATCCCACAATCCACTGCAAAGCTAGAGCAGAGCCGCAGAGGGAAAGAGGTCGGACGGAGAATAATTTATTGGTGAGTCCGTGAATCTGTAGCATAATAGATAATTATGAAAGGGGGAGAGGGGCAGTTACCTTAAAGGTGTGGGTGGGTGTGTATTGTTGGTGGGGGACAAAGTCCAGCATCACTGATATAGATTAGCTAACGGACCGTGCGGGTGCTGCAGATAAGAGGGGGAAATGGAGCAGAGGTGAAGAGAAAGTTATTGAGTGGAATTAGCTCAGAATATGAACAAACGCTAATACTGCACATGCTAGGCTACTCCACAGAGGCACGCTACCATGGAGCCTGACGTCTTGTGCTAACTCCAGCAGACAGGCTCCGTGCATGGATGGGTGGAATTGTTTGGACCTTGCTTCTGATACCTTTTTTTCTTCTTTTTTTTCCTTCTAAAGAGTTATGGCTGAGAAGTCTAAGCTGGTGAAAGTGGGAGTTGTGGGGTACGGCCATTTAGGTTAGTGATGAGGATCTTCGTTCTCCTGTGTGTTAATCGCTCTTTCCTCTCCTCCACTCATCTCTCACCGTGTATTTTTTTTACCTCTGTAAAACACGGATTTGGGATCAATAAGGTTTTCTGCCTCCTCCCCCACAACCCCTTTTTTTCCTTCTTCTCTTTCACTTCAATTGTGTTAAAGAAATTTAATTTGCATTACAAAGAAACTTTTACTTTGTCAAAGGACAAACATTTTTTTTTATCATTTTCAAATAGATTAAAAGCTACAAGAAAAAACATACTAGTTTCGAAAAAGCTAAGAAATAAATGACGCAAATTTAAAGATTGTGTTTGTGAAAGTAGAAATGTAAGAGTAAACATCTGTAAATGAATAGTTTTGAGTAAAACCTCAAACTGTACTCTCTTTCTCTCTCTCTCTCATACACAGTTGCACTTTTTCCAGTAATTTTCCAGTAACCTAGTCTGTTGAAAGGCATTAACAAAGGAAAGAATGGTCAGCCCAGTGATATGAGGTTTCATGTGCAGCCATTTTGGCCATGTGCTCAGGTTGTTGCCCCCCCCCCCCCCCACACCCCTCCCCCCTCTCAGGGCAGTACCTGGTGGAGAGGATTCAGAGGGAGGGGGCAGCCGCAGGTCTGAGTTTGGCGTTTGTGTGGAACAGAAACACGGAGAGACTGAGGGGATCCGTTCCACAGGAACTCATCCTGGAACAGCTCAGCCAGTTCACTGAGAGGTGCACCAGCACACACACTCACACACACACGCACCCACACACACACACGCACACACACACACACACACACACACACACGCCAGCTCAGCCAGTTCACTGAGAGGTACACCAGCACACACACTCACACACACACGCACGCACCCACACACACACACGCACACACACACACACACACACACACGCCAGCTCAGCCAGTTCACTGAGAGGTACACCAGCACACACACTCACACACACACACGCACCCACCCAAACACACACACACACACTCACACACACACACACACACACACACTCACAGACACACACACACGCCAGCTCACCCAGTTCACTGAGTCACACTAGCACACACCCTCACACGCATATATTCACACACAACCAAATGTGATACGCACAAATACAAACAACACGCAGGCAATACAGACAGCCATGCATGCCAGTATGTATGCACTCACAAGTATACTGAATGCTTAACACAAATACGCACACATATACACATCCACATCTGCATACGTGTTTCTGTGTAAAATACACTGTAAATGGCTGCAGACACAGTGTCACAGCTCATGTGTGTTCTGCATCGTTCTTACAGCCAGCCACCGCGTGTGTTTCAGGGTCGTGGACGTGATCGTGGAAGTGTGTCACCCCCGTATCGTCGAGGAGTTTGGGGCGCAGTTCCTGTCCAGGGCTCACTTCCTGGTAATTCTCGCCGTCTCTTTGTCGGCCCAGCTCAGACTATCCGGGCGACGGTGGGATCGGACCGATGGAAGCGCGGGTCGGCCGCTCATTGCCTATTCATTCATTCGCTCGTTCGTTCAGGCGACGCATAATTATCCAGGTTGGCATAGTTACCGGCGGTAACCGCGCGGCACGTGTGCCGCGTCTGGGCCCGATCGGTGTTTTTTTTTTTTTAAAGGAGATCTGACGCTTCTTCTGTCGTCCGGCTTTGTCGCCGCGGACGAGGGCCGCCTCGAAACGAATGAATGCGATCGTACAAAAAAAAAAAACACCCTCAAAGCGACGCTCGCTTTCATGCGAAGGACGGTTTGTCTTCCGAACAAAAAAAAAAAAAAAAAAGAGCAGGGAACGCGGGAAACGGGTCGCGCCTCTCGTGAATATTTATGAGGCCGTTTTTTGTCCCGGCGTGGAGTGCTTTGCGCTTTAATGGGTTTGCCGCGAGCCGCTTTGGTGTCTTTGTGTCCCTTCTTGTCAGATCGTGAGCTTTTTTTTTTTGAAGGCGATGAATGAAAAAGGGGGGGCCTAACCGACGCGGCGGCGGGCGGCGGCGGTGTTCTCCTCGCAGGTCGGCTCTCCCACTGCCCTCGCCGATCCCCAGGTGGACGCGGAGCTGCGTCGGGCCGCGGCGCGCCACGGGAAGACGCTCTACGTGCCCAGCGGTGCATTGTGGGGCGGACAGGACATCCAGAGGCTGAACAATAGCGGGGCACTAAAAGTGAGACTCCTTTTAAAGCGGTGTGGGATAAGCTGAGAGGGTCAGTGAAGGATGGACATATTTTTTCAGATCGGGAATGGTGTTATATGCATGTATGTTTGTAAGGCTGTCAGCACAAACCTCAGCATGTGGTTTATAATTTCTTTGACTGCCAGAAGGTTGTAGAGCATGTTCAGTAAAAGGAATAGCAATCACAGCCCATTTAGATTTGAACCCTGTCAGTTTACCTTATGAATGCCCAAACATCTGCAATAGACAGGGCTAGTATTTACACTTTCTCTCGCTCTCTGTGTTTCTCTCTCTGTCCCTCTCTCTCTCTCGCTCTCTCAGGCTCTCTCCATCCGCATGTCCAAACACCCCTCCTGCTTCAGGCTGTCGGGGGACCTGCTCTCTGATTGGACGGAAGGGGAGGGAAGGCGGGTGCTGTTCAAAGGCTCGGTGGCTGACCTTTGCCCCCTGGCCCCCAACAACGTCAACACCATGGCCGCCGCCGCCATCGCGGCCGACTCGCTGGGCTTCGCCGGGGTGACGGGGGAGATCGTATCTGACACAAAGTGAGGCTTAGACAGGCACTTCCTGTCCCAACGGGGGTCATGTGACCCACCCCAATCATTCTGCCCAATCACCTTCCACTCTTTTTCTGTCTTCCTCTATTTTGCTTAATCTTTTTAGGTTTGTTTTGTCGTCTGTTTTTGTTTTTCGTCTGCTTTTGTCAGATGACAAAACAAATTTTAAAAAATGTTGTCATTCTCATATATTCTCATATGATGAGAAGCGTGTGATCTTTGGAGATATTCAAATTTACTTTTCAGTTTACACAGGGACATGCTGTTGATCACGCATGCCAAATTTGGTGAGAATCGGACCAACATTGTAGGAGAAGGTTTGTTTTGCAAAAATGCTAATTGGCGGAAAATCCAATCTGGCAGACTGGGTTCCTTGAGCGAAGAAATTTGGAGCATGTCAGTGAAATGGGATGGGCAGAATAATCTTTCACTGTTGAAAAATTGCCCTAACTGCCCCAACCTTGCAGGTGGGGCAATTGGTTGCACGCACGTCATAATGCATTGGCAGTCAGGTGGGATATGCCTGCCAAATTTCTTTGAGTTTTTGAGCATGGGAAAGGGGTGAAAAAGAAGGAAAGTGATAAGAAAGATAATAATAATCCCAGCATAAACACTAGGGCTGCTACACACCCTTGGTGTTTGGCCTCCTAATTAATGATAGCACTATTGATAATGTAGTTAAATCAGTCACACTTTAAACACAAGTGTTTTTCATAAAGGCTTTATATGGCATGACATAATGGCTTCGCAAATCATACATAAGCAAATGTCATGTGTTATAAAGGGTGATGTAACACCTTCTTACGCAGCATTTCATGCCAAAATGTGACATTAACCAACAATGCCACCTGGCTAACGGCTAAATGTTATAAAGGGCGACATTAAACACACTTGTGTAGGATGCTAGGCTAACTGTGACATCACTCATGATGTCACTGGATGTCATGAAGCAATCTGAGTCATCCGAGAGAAGTCAGTCCGCTTGACTCCCGTTCCAAAGGCAGTAAATATCTCTAATGTTCAAAGTGGTTCCTCGCCTCCTCTTCTCTCCTGCGGTCTCTCCTTCTCTCCCATACGCCCTCCCTCTTTCTCCTCCTCCCTTGTTTTTTTCAGGCTGAGCGAGTTTCACGTGGTGGAGGTGGAGGTGACCGGGGCCGACGGCTTCTCCGTGACGACGGTGCGGCGCAACCCCGCCCGGGCGGGGGCGGTGACCGGGAACGCCACCCGCGGCTCGTTCTGGAGCAGCCTCCTGTGTGAGTCTCCCCTTCCCTCCCCCCCACAACCCCCGTCGCCACGGCGATGCATTCTGCTCCCCCACGCCACCCCCTCCCTCCCTCCCGTCCCATTTCGTGACCCAAATCTTGCCCCCTCCCTCCCCCCCCCCAGGTTGCGAAGGACACGGAGGCCGGGTTTACTTGTGCTGAAGAACGATCCGGGCCCCGCTGAGGTTAAACATTGCTGACAAGACACTGCCCGGGCTGCTCCTGAAATCGGTCCGCGAATAAAAATTAACGAGCATCTGAGTGTCGGACTACACTGGACTACAACCCCCACAGTGCAGCAGTATCCCCTTGTTACATCACAGACCTGGCCTTCCCTCATGCAGTGGTATGTGGTGAAAGGTATACGACATGAATGTGCACAAATTAAAATTTACCACATGGTGTTTTAATTAAACTACAGTTTATATCTGGCAGTGTCTCCTTCTTCTTCTTGGGTCTTGAACTTCGAAGGTTCGACTGTGGGCGTGATACCGGAACGTGAGCATCCCCATTGGCCGATTCGGCTATCCTTGTCGCGTACACGGAAAAAAAAACACCGGGATGTGAAACAGGGGGCCATTTGGCGGGATTACGTTCAACCGAGATTATTTTAATCGTTTTAATCCTTCAAGCGGGAGGACTGGACGGGCGCCAGGCCCAGAGCCCGTCTGCCAGATAATCACGTCAACGCAGGTGTGCACACCGAATGAATTTGTCCCTGCTGAGGAAACACCGCTCGACTCGCCGCTGTTAGCACTTCGACTTTATTTTCAAGTCATTCGGAATACGACAGCAACACAAACATGAAAACCCAAGCAGTTGAACGTACACGGTCTCAAACAGTTAAAAGTAAATGTCGGCGCAGTTGACGTTAACTGCTCTCTCTCTGTCTCTGTCCACCCCGCCCTCCTGTCCATCCTCCGACAGCCGCACATCCCTTAGCTGAAAGCCGTTCTCAGAGAGGGTGACTCCCGCGCCGGCTTCTAAACTGATCCGTAGGACACAGCAATGGGCAAGTCGGCGCTAACAAGCTCACGCAGACACAGCGATTCTCACTAATAAAGTGCGCTAACACACACACGCCCGCGCACACACTCAACGCTGCCCACCGACGAGAGTTTGCGGCCGGTTTGAGGGTCCAGTCTCTAGGCTGTCTCGTTGCTACAGTTTGGGACGGGACAACCGAGCTTATGCACTTTCAGCCAATCTCTGCCAGTGTGGCGGAATTAAAGCGCTCTGATTGGACGTCTGGAAGGACCACGTGATAAGGCACTCTTTATTACATGCAGCATGGAGAGATGTGCTTCAGTTTAGTGCTTCTCTGAAGAAAAGGCAGCAAGCTTTCTGGCTACGTACGGCACCAAGACCAGTGTGAGGACCTCCACTCTGCAGTCATCTAGGATGGCAACGGGCCTTAATGCTCTCAACTGTGGGATGAAACGGCACCTTCCTAATCCAAAATCTAAAGAGTATATACTTCAAGTATCAGAACACTCATACATGCCATTTTGTTTATAGGACATTTATTATAAAATTATTTACTGCATGTAGGAACTGCATATTTGTAATAGACAACGAAAATGTTTCTTAAATTTTGGATTTTTAGTTTGTCCCTCCGTATCCACGCGGTGTTTTCAGGAAACGCGGGCGGTGTCTGGGGACAGACGGCAGTGGACCCTCACCACGTTTCCCCAACAAACCGCAGCAGCATGGTTGTGCTGCAGAAACAGCCCGTCTGTCATGGATTTAGGCGGCTCAGTGCTGCCTCCTAGTGGCTCGGAGGTGATAATTCCTCACTTACAGCAATCAAATGTGCTGTCGTACGGTTTTTTAACGTGGTCGCGGTGAAGTCAAACTTTGCTCAGTGTCAGGAATCAAATGCGCATTCCTACGGTTTGTAACACGCTCATGCTGAGGTCAAACTCTTCTCACGGTCAGTAATCAAACTCAGTCTTACAATTTGTAACACAGTCATGCTGAGGTCAAACTTCGCTCACTGTCAGTAATCAAACTCAGTCTTACGGTTTGTAATGTGATCGTGGTGCGGTCAAACTCTTTCATGGTCAGGTGCGTCCCAAAGCCTCAGAATTGAGCAGCACAGGGATTTTCTCAGAGGCGTAACAACGGTGACTGCCTCTCTACTGAAAAACCAGGGTTCCAACTGATCAATCAGGCTCAGGTTGGGAAGTCACTGGTTAAACAGGTTAAAGACAAACAAATATATTATTCTATCTCACTATATCTATATTTAATAAGTTAACTTCTCCTCCTAGTTCAACGTCACTAGACTGACTTCAGGATGAAAGCATAAAACAGTAGTTTGTGTCTCTACACATAAAACAAGAGTGTTGACTGATTTTATGTGCTACGTACATGGTGGGGTTTTTTGTTGCATAGACTTCATGGCTCTCTAACACTGTAATACTATGGTTTCCTGCACTTCTGTAGGTCTACACAATATATTTAATTGTGGTTTATAAGCATAATGAGAATAGTCAGAGCGATCTTTCGACTTGTTTTCTTTAAT
>NC_049217.1:16436595-16441595 GCF_013347855.1 Anguilla anguilla
GCCCAGGTATCTCCAGTCCAGCAGGTCGCTGAGGCGCTCGGTGCGGTTCCTCTGGATGATCCGCTGCCGCCGGCTCTGCTGGCAGAACTGCAGCAGGAAGGAGGTGAGCTGGTTACACGAGTCATCCACACCCCGGTACCGCCGGTCCAGAATGTAGATCCCTGAGAGAGAGAGGGGGACGGGGGGAGGGAGGGAGGGGGAGGGGTAGGGGGAGAGAGGGAGGGAGAGAGAGGGGAGGAAGAGGGACGGGGTAGGGGGAGAGAAGGAGGGAGAGAGAGAGAGGGAAGGGGAGCAGAAGAGAAAGAGCGAGGAGGGAGAGAAAGGGTAGGAGGGTAGTTCAATTGAACTCCAATGTAAGTTTTGTCCTCGTTCTTCTTGCTAATTCTGCTTTCATAACAAGCACACACTGAACGTGACTCAGGTGGGGGGGTAGATATGATTTAGGGAGGAGGCAGCGGTGCTCTGACGGGCCTCAGTGAGAAACAGGACAGCTGAGGGACCCACCGTAAGCGGACGGGTCCGCAATGTGCTCCTCCATGAAACAGCCGAAACCGGACAGGTTAGTGGAGATGGAGGGGATACCCATCACCGTACACTCCGCTGAGAGAGAGAGAGAGAGAGAGTGAGACACAGAGAGAGAGAGAGAGAGAGAGAGAGAGAGGAGGGGGGAGAGCGAGAGTGGAGGGGGGAGAGGGGGGGAAGGGAGAGAGAGAGAGAGGGGGGAGAAGAGAGGAGGGGGGGAGAGGGAGACAGTGGGGGGGGGGAGAGAGGGAGAAGAGAGGAGGGAGAGAGAGGGGAGAAAGTGGTAAGGGAGGAACACACACTGACTGATCATACACACACACAGTCCACACAAACATACACATACAGTATACACACATATAACACACACACACACAAACATGCACATTCAGTACACACAGACAGTATACATACATATACACACAGAGACACACACAGTCCACACGCACGTACACACATACAGTATACACACGTGCAGAACACACACACAAACTGCAGAACACACACACATACATAGTCCACACAAACGTACACACACACACACACACACACACAGACTGCAGCATACACACACACACACACACACACACACACACACAGACTGCAGCATTCACACACACACACACACACACACACACACACAGACTGCAGCATACACACACACACACACACACACACACAGACTGCAGCATACACACACACACACTGCGCTGTGTGAAGACTCACCTGGCGTGTAGCCCCAGGGCTCATAGTAGGAGGGGAAGACCCCTAAATGACAGCCCCTGACAAACTCCTCATAGTCCATGGGGAGGAGCGGGGAGGTGGAGGACAGGAACTCCGGGTGGAAGATCACCTGAACAGGAAACAGGAAGTCACTCCAGAAAACAGCCAGCACAGCGAGGAGAACTGGAGTCAGCCTCCATCGCTGGCAATAAACAGAGCTCAAAGTACCAAAAATGTCCGATTATTTCAGGGCTTACGTTTCCTGCTAACCTTAAAGCTAACTTTAGCCTTAGCTTTCCTTTTGGAGAAGCCAATGTTACATGGCTGTTCTTTGACTTGGTTTTGCAGGGTGCTATAAGGCTGTGGTTCCCAACCTCAGTAGAACCCCTGTGTATGCTGGTTTTCGTTCTAACCGCAATTGCCATGCCAGAATTTGAACAAGTTGTTCATTTTTCTTAATTATTGACATTGACACACTGCAGGTTTGGCTTGTTATCATTTGCTTTGTCTTTGAATTCTTAATTTTCTTCCAGATGGCTAGTTTTCGTGGCCAGGTGTCCACACTTTGACCAATTAGAAGCCTATTGACTGACCTCAGTCTTTAATTTGATCCGTTAAAAATAAATTTACCCTTTAATGTAGTTTTTTTGCAATGTAGTACAATAAGCACAGTCTGGACATTGGAATTTTATTCTTCATGGAATGCTTAGCTATTTCTGACATAATGTGGTCGAAGAATGTAAATGATCCCTCTAAACACGAAGAGCACCTAATTAAGAAAACTTAACTTGTTATAAATTCTGGAATTGCATTTGTGGTTGGAACGAAAACACAGGGGTACACTTCAGGATCGAGGTTGGGACCCGCCGCTATAAGGCATCGTAAGGCCTGCGTTCCGGCAATGTCACCTTGCCTCGGCAACTGGGTCACACGGCACTCCGAGGCCTGCCCTTCTCCCAGTCACGCGACAGGAAGCGCGGCTTTATTTAGCCACGCGTGTTAAACGGCTCGTATTTCAGAGGGCGCTATGAGTGCGTTAGCACTGCTGAACAGGATCACACGGTTCGGATTAGGGATGCGCAGTAAAACTGGGGTCAGACTGCTATCGCCTGATAACAGCGTAAACTATTCTGAATTAGCACCATTCGCCACGTGCTAAAATTATGCATGATATGATGTGATTTAGGGTGTGATGCGGGTTGTGTTTTGGGGTGTAATGCGTGTTGTGTTTTAGGGTGTAATGAGGGTTGTGTTTTTGGGTGTAATCTGGGTTGTGTGTTGGGGTGTAATGTTTGGGTCGTGACCACACCTTGACCCGGTCCGCTGAGCTGTTGAACAGCCCGATTCGGCGGATGCAGTTGAGGATGGGGTCAGTGCTGTCCTCCAGCATGTTGTGGGTGCAGATGGGGGGCTGACACTGCCTCTGGCTCCCAAATATGGCCCTCTTCATCATGGTGAAGTCCTCCTTATCCAGCATCTTAGACACATCTGGCAACTGACCCCTGAGAGAGAGAGGGAGAGAGTGAGAGAGGAAGAGGGAGAGAGGGAGAGAGTGAGAGAGGAAGAGGGAGAGAGGGAGGGACAGAGAGAGAGAGAACAGGAGAGAGTGACAGAGGGAGAATGAGAAAGAACAGGAGAGAGCGACAGAGGGAGAGAGAGAGAGAGAGAACAGGAGAGAGTGACAGCGGGGGAGAGAGAGAGGGAGAGACGGAGAGAGAGAGAGAGAGGAAGAGAGAGAGAGAGTGTGTGAGAGAGTGAAGATAGATGTATATATACTTTATGTACCTCACATAGGCTATACCATTGTATACAATCATTGTTTGCTCAAATTTTAAGTGATAGTTCTCTCAAAATAAATTTTAAAACAATGTTCTGTCAACACAGCATAAAATGAACTGAAATAAGAGCCTTGAGAAAATTAGCCGTGTGCGCGAGCGTAGCTCCACCAGCGGCGGCGTCACTGGCGTACCGCCGTAACGGTGGTAACGGGCGGCGACTCTTACCCGAGCAGCGACTCGTACAGCTTGTGCCCGAACTTCTCTTTCACCGTGTGCGCCGTGTCCCTGTTCGTAGAGAGGGAGAGGGAGAGGGAGGGGGAGAGAGAGAGAGAGAGAGAGAGAGAGAGAGAGAGAGAGAGAGACACGCGATCACAATGCCGTCCGACCCCACGCGCTCCTCGTTGCTTCCCTCCTGTCAGAGCTCTCTGCGTGTCAGCCATTTTGGTGTCAGCCATGGGCGATATGGCTCAGGAGGTAAGAGCGATTGTCTGGCAGTCGGAGGGTTGCCGGTTCAAACCCCGCCCTGGGCATGTCGAAGTGTCCTTGAGCAAGACACCTAACCCCTAACTGCTCTGGCGAATGAGAGGCATCAATTGTAAAGCGCTTTGGATAAAAGCGCTATATAAATGCAGTCCATTTACCATTTACCATTTTGGGGGAGGGCTTGAGGTTTCACAGCTTGACGAACAGCGATAAAATGCCATTTTCTATCGAAATGTACTGTTACTGTGTCCTTCCTTGCACTTTTCCGTAAGACGAGACCTTACAAGGCCCCTGTACCTCTAAACTATGACCTAGGAAAGTTGGTACTTTGTATCTCTTGTACACAGAAAAACATCAGGTATCCTTTACAATCCACCTGTGTGTCTTTACATAATTCTTAGCATCTGACTGGATCTACTCATTGAATCTCTGATCTACAGAGTTACCGGTAATAAATAATAAAGCTCACTACTGTAATACCATACGAGATAATCATGTTAAAACAGAACCTCTGAGGTGCAAATTCACCAGGATTGGAATTCATTTGGAACACCGTTGTACTTTTTGTACTTTTGAACAAGCCAAAATACATCAAATTAAAGATTATAAACCATTTACTGAAGTTTTTATATTACTGTTGTCTTTTTTTATTGCTTATTTAATCGGCTACTCTCATTTTTTTTAGCTAGAAGCTCTGCTTAAATGAACAATCAAACCAACTGTAAGTGAAATGTCCTTAGAACACTCATTATTCTTTTTTCAGTCGGCTTTTTTCCGAGCGACACACTTTCCTTTCCGTGATTGGCTATCTTTAGCCTTTTTGCAAACCGATTTTAATCCCGCCATTCTCTATATCAAACAGTTGTCCCCCAGACTCAGCAGTGCTAAGATCTTCTTTTTTGTCTGATTTTGAATTGTTTTTTATTTTTGAATTGTTTTTTACTGGTCTCACTATGGCTGAGGTTCTAGCGTGATTCTGTTGGCAGAGAGTAGCATTACCATAGCTGTTTCCTGATGGCCTGCCCCTTCAGTGTTTCCACGTTGAAGTTGTTGGTTCTGGCGGGCATGATGAAGAAGGCTATAACAGTTACCTCACTGTGGTTCACCTGTGAGAGGAAAGGAGGGAGGGAGAGAAGCGTGTGATGGAGAGAGGAGAGAGGGAAGAGTCGGTTATTAAGAGAGAGTTACGATTAAGAACAAACCTCCATCATTATCTCCATAGTTAAATGCCACATATGTTTGCACTTCAAATGCAAACATATGATCATATGATCATAAAGCAAAAGTTTCTAGGAACAGAGAAAACACGCAGTGAAACTAGATTTTCAGTACAAACACAAAAATTCAACAAATCAGATTATGGCACAGACCTGGAGACACGCAAAGATGAACACAGTGCAGACAAAGATTCTCTAACAGTACAATGCAGTACAAACACGAAGCTGTACACTGCAATACAGACAGAGACAAAGTCACACACTACATGGCAGTACA